>NC_142503.1:140000119-140302857 GCF_057876585.1 Rhinolophus sinicus
GACCACATGTGCTGATTGTAAGCTAAGGTAAATCGGGAAGACAGAGACACGTTGTTAGGGAATCTAAAGCGTCTGTAGCTACTATGTCAGAAAAACAGTAGTTTTGTTTACTGCTGCGACCTGTTCAGTCACTAGTGTTGTTTTGTAGCTATATCTAGGTTACCAATGATCAATGACTTGTGTTTAATGGCTTTAATGGCTTTTTAGCAGTTTTTTTGTCTGGAAATTTCCTTGAGATTGACGAGGAAGGTCTGTAGCTACCCTGGGGAATGGATGTCAGATTTCCCTTTCATCACTGAATAATCCCAGGAATCCCAATGAAAGCAGGCTTGTGATATATGGAAGAGAAATAATTATAGCACAGGGAGAAGCTCTTGCTTTGGGAATAGTACTCTACAGGTGAAATGCTGAATGGAAGTTGCAGAGCCCTAGGCTATGGGCATGCAGAAAAGACAGCAAAAATTTGGCTTCTATACAAACTACTGGATATAGTTTTATGGTTTCAGCTTTGATATCTTTCTTTAGCTACTTGCTAAAAGTGGGTTTAAAAATGTAATATAAAGCAATAGAACCAAAAATAGAAAATAATGCCAATAAAAAATGATGTGGGAATGTTAATGCAACCACAGTGGAAAATGGTTTCATTCTCTTGAAGGATCCCTGATTTTGCTTAACATTGCAAGCATTTCTTGATTTGTGAGAGTTTTACCTTAAGTAATTTTGGAATTCATTTATTATTTATTCAACAGATATCTGTTGAAGGTACACTGTGAGCCAAGCTCTAGAAAGGCACCTAATTTAGACCCATCTATTGGGAAGAGCGTAGTCTGCATTGTGACAGGTGCCCACTTAATTGCTAGTAAAGTCTGTGAGCATTATCAGGAAGTCCATTAAGAGATTGAGTCACCAGGCAGTGGCAGCCCAGTGTCCCCTTTCTACCCACACAGTATCCTTTGTCTCAAGAGCTGCCTGTTTGTCCCATTCCTGTTCTTTTGCACTGCCGTGTTTACTCTTGTTATATTAGCTGTTAGAGATTTGGCTTTCTAGTAATCTAATTAGGCAGTAAGCTCCAGTGTGTAGAAACTGCACTGGAATAGCTAGGTACAAGGAGATGGGGAAAGTGTTAGTTTCTTTCTGCCAAGGTACCTTCTGGACTCCTCCAGCTGCCCCACAAGAACTCCTCCTCTTGGTTGCTGGCCAGCCTTAGTCTCGCCAGCACCTGGAAATGATACTACCAGGCCTCAACTAATGAGTCTCATGGGGAAATTGCTCTTGATATGTGTATGTACTTTTAGGTTATTTGTGCATTTTCAGACCACACCCCTTATGTGTAACATGTATTATTGTGAATCTGAAGATAGTTTTAGAATCCAGATTATTACTTTAGAATGTACCTTTTAAGTTTGGAGTAATAGTGTTTAAGTAAATTATTTCTACACTGAACTATAAGCGCTGAATTTTATAATATTCCTTGTAACTTATTAAATATTAGCTGAAGTTTATTAGAGCCTGATTTTATATATTTTAAAATAACAATATTTCATATCATGAACCAATAAAAATCTTGTTGAAAACACTTATTTCAGAAAATTTGCAAGAAATAAAGACAGTATTACTTTTTCTTCTTTATTTTGCAGATTCTTTGACAGCAGCTGTATATCCTCTCAGATTCCTCTCCTCACTACCATCAGGTAGGTTTCCATATGCCGAATAATACCCGCGCTGGATTACTATGAGCTGTTTGTTGGAATACATACATAAGACACCTGATTGTCAAAGAGATGTAATAGGTCTGATTTTTGTATTACATTGTTTAAGTGTCCCAGGTTGCTAGTTCCTATCCTATCCAGGGTTCTTGTTTCCAGGTTCCTTGTTTCTATAAAGAGGTTCAATCTCTTTTAGTCAGGAGCTATTCTTTGCAGCTGGGTGGTTATTTTTGGATAAGGTGAATGACTCTATTCCAACCTAAATTGCTCCTGTTATCTTATTAAAGAAGACTATAACTACTCACCTGGCTAGCTAGGTGAAGCTCTGTGCCTGTTCTGGGTTTCCCTACCCTCCTACTTACTTTATTTCTTTGGTTACCCTCTTTTTACATTTACCTTTTTTTTTACACTTGTAACTATTTATTATTTTCAGGTGTACAAAACAATGCAGTGGTTTGACATTTCACCCCTCACAAAGTGATAATCCTCCTCCCCCATTCATTCACTTTTAATGTATGTATTTTACATCAAACTTTACTCAGTGCCTTCATCCTAGACATCCCTCTTTATCCATATTTATGAAGTTGGGGACAGGGTATGTAATACACGTTGATTGTTGTTTCATGAGTTTTATAGTTTATAGAAGCTATATTTAAGCTACATCAAGTATGTTTGTTTTCTTTTTCACAAATTTCCCCATTTAATTTCCTTTCCAAACTTTATTCTAGTTCATTAGTTTCTAATATGTGTTTTAAAAAATTTATGGTGACGATTCTGGGGTCAGTACAAATTTTCATTAAAGATAGTGTCATTGAGTGGCAGTGGAAAATGTGGTTCTCCGTAATCTGTACTTCTTTAGTAAGAAAGGATTGTTAATGATATTAAGGTATAGAGAATAAAAGGGCAGTATGTTTCTTTTTGCTTTGGAGAGCTTTAAAAGAGCCCCAAATGTGTTTTTCTAACTTTAATTTTGTTTTTAGTTGTGGTTATAAACACATAACATTAAATTTACCATCTTAACCATTTTTAAATGTATAGTTAAATAGTGTTAGTTATATTCGCATTGTTGCGCAATAGATTTCTAGAACTTTTTCGTCTTGCAAAACTGAAAGTATGTGCATTAAACGTAATTCTTCCTTTCTCCTCTCTCAGACCTTGGCAACCATCGTTCTACTTTCCATATCTATAATTTTGACTGCTTAGGTACTTCATATGTTATTTGTCATATTGTGACTGGCTTATTTTACTTAGCATAATGTCCTTTATGTTCATCCTTGTTCTAGCATGTGACAGTATCTCCTTTTTAAAGGCTGCATAATATTCCATGTATGTCTATGCCTCATTTTCTTTATTCATCTGTCATTGTACATTTGGGTTGGTTCTTCCTCTTGGCTATTATGAAAAATGTTGCAGTGAATAAGGGTGTACAAATATCTCTTCAAGATCCTAATTTGAATTATTTTGGATAGATACCAGAAGGCGGATTTTGATGGATCAATCATATGGTAGTTATATTTTTATATTCTTATATAATTACCATTATATTTTTCATTTTTTGAGGAACTTCCATACTATTTTTCCACAGTGGCCACATCACTTTACATTCCCACCAAAAGTGGATCTGGGTTCTAATTTCTATATTCATCAACACTTGTTTTCTTCTGTTTGTGATTATCCTAATGGTTGTGAGGTAATATCTCATTGTAGTTTTGATTTTCATTTCTCTAATAATTATTGATGTTGAAAATCTTCTCAGGTGCTTTTGGCCATTTGTATATCTTCTTTGGAGTATTAATTGTCCAAGTCTTTTGCCCATTTATGAATTCGGTCATTTTTTTGTTGTTGAGTTGCAGGAATTCCTTACATATTCAGCATATTAAGCCCTTATCGAACACATGAGTTGCAAATATTTATCATTCTGTAAGTTGTTTTTTTACTTAGGTGTTTGTTTCCTTTGATGCAATGAGTTAAGTTTGATATAGTCCTATTTGTCTATTTTCACTTTTGTTGCCTGTGCTTTTGGTGTCACACCCAATAAATCATTGCCAAATCCAATGCCTAAAGCTTTCCCCGTTTTCTTTTTTCAGGAGTTTTATAGTTTCAGGTCTTATGTTTACGTCTTTAATCCAGTTTCAGTTGATTTTTGTATATGGTGTAAGGTTACTGTCCAGTCTCATTCTTTTGCATGTGGATATCCAGTTTTCCCAGCACCATTTGTTGAAGACATTGTCCTTTCCCCATTGTGTGGTCTTGGCAGTCTTGTCAGCGATCATTTGACCATATACATGAGGGTTTATTTCTGGGCTTCCTATTCTTTTCCATTGGTCTGTATGTCTATCTTTATGCCAGTACCACACTGTCTTGATTATTGTTGCTTTGTGTAATTGTATGTTTTGAAATCAGGAAGTGTGAGGCCACCAACTTTGTTCTTTTTTTAAAAGATTGTTTTGGCTATTCATGGTTCTTTGAGCTTCCATATCAATTTTAGGATATTTTGGTTTCTATTTCTGCAAAAAATGCCATTGAGGTTTTGATAGGGATTGGTCATTGTTAGTATGTAGAAATGCAACTGGTTTTTGTGTGATTTTATATTCTTCAACTTTGCTAAAATCATTTTAGTTTTAAGTTTTTGGGTTTTTTTTGGTGGAATCTTCAGGCTTTTCTACATATAAGATCATATGCAAAAAGAGATAATTTTACTTCTTCCTTTCCAATTTGGATGGATGCCTTTTATTTCTTTTTCTTGTCTAATTGACTAATTGTCATTTGACTGCTCAGAATGTGTCCCCCTTATCAAATGCTGGTTGGTTTAATGGTGACGCCTCATATGCAGGATCTGGTACCTGTGTAGTTGTGAACAACCTGGAAACTAGGCAGATCAGTGTCTCTAGTCCTACCCAGTTTTGTAGTCCTACTGGATTTCCAGTACTCTGTTGAGCAGTGGTGAGAGTGGGCATTCTTGCCTTTTTCCTGATCTTAGAGGGAAAGCTTTCAATCTTTCACCATTGAGTGTGACAGTAGCTGTGGGCTTATCATGTATGGCCTTTATTATGTCGAGATAGTTTCCTTCTATACCTAGTTTGTTGAGAATTTTTATCATGAAAGGTTATTGAATTTTGTCATGATTTTTTCTGCATCAATTGAGATGATCATATGATTTTTGTCCTTCATGCTATTAATGTGGTATATTACATTGAGTACTATATGTTGAACTGTCCTTGCTTTCCACGTATAAATTGACTTTGTCATGGTGTACAATCCTTTTAATGTGCTGTTGAATTCACTTAGCTAGTATTTTGTTGATGATTTTTGCATCAATATTTATCCGAGATATTAGTCTGTAGTTTTCTTGTAGAGTTCTTGTCTGGCTTTGGTGTCAGGGTGTAGGACTTGCCTCAGAATGAGTTTGGAAGTATTCTTTCCAGTTCTTTGAAAGAGTTTGAGAACCACTGGTGTTAATTATAATTTAGTGTTTGTTATGATTCTCTAGTGAAGTCACCTGATCCTGGGCATTTCTTTGTTGGAAGGTTTTAATCCCCTTACTAGTTATAGGTCTGTTTTCTGCTTCTTTATGTTTCAGTCATAGTAAGTTGTGTGTTTCTGGGAATTTATCCATTTCTTCTAGGTTATCCAATTTGTTGGCATATAATTGTTCATAGTATTCTCTTATAATCCTTTTTATTTCTGTGACATCAGTTGTAATGTCCCCTCTTTCATTTCTGATTTTAGTTATATGTGTTTTCTGTCTTCTTTCCTTAATCTAGCTAAGGGTTTGTCAATTTTGTTGATCTTTTAAAAAAATCAACTCCTAATTATTTCCTATTGGTTTTCTATTTCATTTATCTCTGCTTTAATCTTTGTTTCCTTCCTTCTGCTAACTTTTAATTTGTTCTTTTCCTTTAGGTGTATGTAGGTTGTTGATTTTGAAATCTTTCTTCTTTTGTAGTGTGTTTACCACTATAAACTTTCCTGTTAGTATTGCTTTCACAACATCCCATAAATTTTGGTATGTTGTTTTCGTTTTCATTTGCCTTCAGACATTTTCTGATCCCTTGTGATTTTTATCTTTGAGCCCCAAGTAATATATTTTACTTCAAAGTTGTATGGAAATATAAAATGATTTTGGGGTTTGGTTATCTGGGGAATACAAATACAGGAAATAGCAGCTGTTGTTAAAACAGTCATAACGTAGATTATATACAAAGGTCTGACAATTACGTTCATGAACTTGTTGCAACGATGTTGCTAACCGTTTTTGATATCAGAGGGATTATTTATGATGAATTTGTACCAACTGGACAAAGAGTTAACCATGTTTACTATTTGGAAGTGCTGAAAAGGCTGTGTGAAAAAGTTAGATGACCTGAACTTTTTGCCAACAATTCATGGCTCTTGCATCACGACAATGCACTAGTCACACGATACTGTCTGTGAGGGAGTTTTAGCCAGTAAACAAATAACTGTGTTGGAACACCCTCCCTACTCACCTGATCTGGCCCCCAATGACTTCTTTCTTTACCCGAAGATAAAGGAAATAATGAAGACATTTTGATGACATTCAGGACATCAAGGGTAATACGACGACAGCTCTGATAGCCATTCAGAAAGAGACATCCAAAATTGCTTTGAAGGGTGGACTAGGTGCTGGCTTCAGTGCGTAGCTTCCCAAGGGGGGGTACTTTGAAGGTGACCATAGTGATATTCAGCAATGAGGTATGTAGCACTTTTTCTAGGATGAGTTTGTGAACTTAATTGTCAGACCTCATATTTCTTATTTCTAGGCTTCTATTTGTATGTGCTTAAAAAAAAAAAAAAGGAAAATCTGTTGAGCTAGAAAATAGTGAACAAAAAAGGTGCTATTTCAATAGACACTTAGTGACCATCCACTGAGCATAAACCACCATACTCAGCACTGAAGATTCAAAAATGCAGAAAACATCATCTGTCCTGAGTTTGATTCTTGTAGGAAGGATGAGATTAGGTTGATGGTAGTAACTCAGTAACTTACAGAGAAGAAACTTGGCAGAGGAAACCAGCATTTAGGAGCAATGCCATCTTTACCCTCTGCCCATTGCTACCTTGAGTTATTTAACATTTACTGTTTTCTAAAAAATTGTTTTTTTCACTAGGCACAACACCATCACTGGGCGATGGCTGACCAGGTTCCAAGCTGTGTGGGACCCTAAACAAGAAGACTGTGTCATAATTGGCAGCAGGGCCCATCCACGACAGGTGGAAGTCTTCCATGAGACGGGAGAGCAGGTGCATTCTTTTCTTGGTGGAGAGTACCTTGTTTCTGTGTGTTCCATCAATGCTGTGCACCCAACACGGTATATTTTGGCTGGAGGTAATGCCAGCGGGAAGATACATGTTTTTATGAATTAGAGAGTTGCTGGGTTTTTGGTTTAGCAACACCAATTTGTTCAAATTAATTAGTGTCTGTATAACAAATATAAATTGATTTGTTAATAAGAACTATGAGCAGAATGTACTTTTAGTAAAGGAGAAGGCTTGGAGGTTGTTTCTACGGGATGGGGAGGGAATCTGAGGGGAGACTGAGATGCCTTCAGCACTTTAATCAGATAGCATGTTGAGAAATTCTAACATTATAAATTATAAAGCTTTGATCAGTATTAAAAGTTTTTTGGTCTAATGATAAAGTTTTTAAAATTTTGTTGGGGTGACATTGGTTAATAATAACACGTAAATTTCAAATGTACATCTTTATGCTACCACATCTGTATGCTCTTGTGTGCCCACCACCCAAGGTCTAGTCTTCTTTGGTCACTAGATATGAGTATTTGACCCTCTTTATCCCTCTTTTTTCCCCAACCCCTCTTTTCTGGTAACCATCATTCTGTCTGTATCTGTGAGTTTTTGTTTTATTTTGTTTATTTGTTGCTTTTGGTTTTATATCCCACATATGAGTGAAATCATACAGTTCTTGTCCTTTTCCATCTGACTTATTTCACTTATGATATTGTCAAGATCCATCCATGTTGTCGCAAATAGCAATGTTTCATCTCTTTTGCTATTTGGATGATCTATCCATTGCTGTCAATGGGGTATTTAGGTACCCTACAATAATTGTATTTTTGTCAGTTTTTTTTTTTTCAGTTTGTTAATAATTGCTTTATATATTTTGGTGCTATCAGGTCGGGTGCATATATATTGGTAAGTTTTATGTCTTTTTGTTGAGTTGTCCTCTTTATCGTTATGAAATGTACATTTTTGTCTCCTGTTACCTTTATCTTGAAATCTATTTTGTCCTGATGTAAGTACTGTACCCCTGCTTTTCCCTCGATGCCATTTGCTTGACGTATCATCTTCTACCACATTCACTTAGAGCCTGTTTTTCTTTGTAGCTGAGATGGTTCTTGTGCAGGCCACATATAGTTGGGTCTTGTTTTTTAGCTACTCTGTGCCTTTTCATTAGTGAGTTTGTCCATTTACATTCAGGGTGATTTCTGATGTATGAGGACTTACTACAGCCATTTTATCTTCTGTTTTTTTGGTTGCTCTTATCTCCATTGTTTCTTTTCCCTTGTGATTTTGTCTGCTATTTTAGTTTGGCTGTTTTCTATGATTTTTGTTTCTTCTTTATTTATGTTTTGTGTGTCAGCTCTGGATTTTTGTTTTGTAGTTACTATTAGGTTTGTAAAATGTCTCCTACATAAAGTAGTCCTTTTTCTTCTTATTGCCTCTTCGTCATTCGCCCGTACCCATTAGTCCTTTTCCTCTTCTCCTTTTGTGATTTAGTCACAAATGATCACTTTTTTTGTTGTTGTGTATTTGCAGTATTGTTATTTGCAGTACTGCTATTTTTTAAAGATTTTATTGGGGAAGGGGAACAGGACTTTATTGGGGAACAATGTGTACTTCCAGGCCTGTTTTTTCCAAGTCAAGTTGTTGTCCTTTCAATCTTAGTTGTGGAGGGTGCTATTCAGCTTCAAGTTGTTGTCCTTTCAGTCTTAGTTGTGGAGGGCGCAGCTCAGCTCCAGGTCCACTTGCCGTTTTTTAGTTGCAGGGGGCGCTGCCCACCATCCCTTGCAGGAGTCGAGGAATCAAACTGGCAACCTTATGGTTGAGAGGATGCGCTCCAACCAACGGAGCCATCCGGGAGCTCAGCGGCAGCTCAGCTCAAGGTGCCATGTTCAATCTTAGTTGCAGGGGGCGGAGCCGACCATCCCTTGCGGGACTCTAGGAGTTGAACTGGCAACCTTGTGGGTGAGAGCCCACTGGCCCATGTGGGAATCGAACCGTCAGCCTTCCGAGTTAGGAGCATGGAGCTCCAACCACCTGAGCCACCAGGCCTGCCCCAGATATTTATTTCTAGATTCACACACTGCAAGGGGTCCTGAGGGTCATGTAACTCAGTGCTTTTGAAACTTTTAATTCTTTTAACCAAGATTACTTTTTTCTGTCTCTAAATTAAATCTTACATGAAATCCCAAAATAATTGCTGTGAGGCTTTGTTTCACCTGGGCAAGGCCTGGATCTGTGTGTGCTGACCCGTTCCCTGTTGCCACCTCTAGATAGCGCCCGAGACAGCCAAGTAATCCCAGGGCTCCTAGGCACAGGGTTTGGATCTGGCTGATCCTGTAGTCCAGTGTGAGATTGCCTTCAGATCAGTGTTTTCCAGATCATAGGTTGTAGCCATTCATGTGAAATCAATTTAGTGGCCTTGATCAGCATTTAAAAAAATGAAAAGGAAAGAAATAGTAAAGAATAGAAAACATAATTAGAATAAGTATTGTTTTGTGAAACTTAGTTACATATGTATACACATTTGTAAGTATATATGCATATGTATAGGAGTATTCTGATACAAAATGTATTTCTTTATTACTGTGGTACTGTGGGTCATGGTTAAAGAAAGGTCCTGCCTTAGAGAGTCCCAGACAGACAGCCTTATCTGCCCTCTCTTTAAATTTTCCATTAGATTCAATAGGCTGTTAAGTGAATACCTTCATTCTTATTCATATTTTGGGGAAATGTTATGAAACACCACTTTTGTCATTGCTTCATAAAAATATATATTTCCAGAAGTTATGGCAATTTGTGTCTTGTTGGAAGGGGAGCAACTAAATAAGTGACTAATGTTACCTTATGGGGGTGACCGGTTTGCTCAGTTGGTTAGAGCGTGGTGCTGGTAGCACCAAGGTTGCCGGTTCGATCCCTACATGGGCCACTGTGAGCTGTGCCCTCCTTAAAAAAATAATAATAATGTTACTGTGTGACATTACTTATCCAACTTTTTTCATTGTTCTTCCTTGCCAAAATACTACTGAAAGGCTACTGTAAATAGCCTCAGCAATGTTTGAATTCTATGAGAAAATATTATCTTCTCATAATTGTATATCATATCAAGTGACAATGTATAATTTCCTTAAAGAACAAATTTTTCCTAAATGATTTCCTTCTGTGTTTTAAAATCTAAGTGTTTTGACGCTTAGTTTATTAATAAGTTGTGGGTGTTTATAAGGATAGGAGTTCTCTATTTTTTTGGTGATATGAGTACAGGAATTGATAAGTGAGATGCAAATATTAATTTATGAAATGGAAAGAAATGCTAAGTGAGTTTGAGTTATAGTTAAACTGTCCTGGAAAGAGTAAACAAAGCCTTTATGCTCTTTCCCCTTTCTACAAGTTCTAGACTGGCTAATTCTATGGGAATTGTTCTTTGTTATTATCATCATTATCTTTTTTTAAGATTTTGAAAACTACTCTCAGTCAAATTAGTACCATCATTTAAGCTTTGGTGGCAATTGCCTCGCTTCTGCAATAAATGTTAGCAAATTCTTGATGTTTCTCACTTTTGTGGTTTCTTTTGCTATTGTAGCTTCATAAACTGTTATTTATATTCAAATCCACTTAATAGAGTTCTGTCTTCTTGTGGCAATGCAGGAGGGAAGGAAGGAGCGTGAGTAGGAACTTGTTTCTCTGTGATAAATTCTGTAATGGAGTCATTGTTTAACTCTAGAAAGCACATAAAGAAAAAGTGTCTCCCTTAGGACGTCCTTAAACTGTCATCTTTTCTGAAAGGTACGTCTCCCAGAGACTCCCTTAAAGCTTTGTGGCTTCTGTAACTATGCATGTATTATGACTGATTGCTCTCTCCCTTCAGGATAAACCTTTTTTGTAAGTTGGCCTTTATAATATTTCTTAGAGTGTAAGCTCTGAATTCCACTTGAGTTATTTGAGATAACTGGTGTTTGTGTGGTGTGTGTGTCTGTGTGTGGTTTGTTTGTTTTTGACTTTAAGGAAAAAGGAGACGAATCTCATTTTGGGTGGACAGGTGAAACTTGGTCAGGCCAGGAGAGACTAGAAATGATTAGGAATTGATAGAATCTGAGTTGCTTAAATCCTTGTAGTATTTTGGCCTTTGAGGTTCCTTTCCACAGAAGACTTGCAAAGGCAGTTCTCCAGGAAAGCAGGGAGCTTTAGGGCTGTGGATACAAAGATTTAAATCCTTCCAGCCAGCAACACACAGTGCATGGGAAGGGGTTGGGGCTGGGCAGACGCATGTGCCTTGTATATCAAACTCGAGAGCAAGAAATATATGCTCTTACTTCAGATTCCAAAAACATAGCTGTCCTGTTAGGCTGTCCCTTCTGACTTAGTATGTTTTTTTTTTACGAAGAGTACTTTTTAAAACATTTTTTCCTTTTTAGTGTGGTATTGATAGCCAGTAGTAATGAGTTTGAGTTCTAAGACAGCATAGACTAATATCCTGGTTCATTTGGATGTAAATGTTTGGATTTTCAAATGAAAAGGTGGAATTTTATGAGGAAGATAACATTTAGCACAGTTACATGGCCTGAGGAGTAAAACATTTTATCTTTTCCTAAAATGGAAGCTGTGCAGGAGGGAATGTTTTAAAAGTATCTTTTGCCAGTTTTACTCTACTCCATCAGGGTGTGTGGAGGAAGCCTGTTTTTGAGCTAATACCAGAAGTGTGTTCAGGGGCATAGGGAGAGGGAGTAGGTGCCAGAGTCCTTATTAGGTATCCAAAGCAGGGTGGCTGCTATAAACCTGTAGGATCATGGGAAACCACTCACATCCAATGGTTGTTACACTTTTTACTCTTCAGGTCACTTTAAACAGACTTGTCATTTAAAAAAACCCTCCACTGGGGACAGGGCACTAGGTATCACTTTATAGACAATGGGAACCTGAAAATTTGGAGGTGAGTGACATAACTTCAGTGTTGTTGGGAGATGATCTGGCAGAATGGAGGGCAGGTAGAATTGAAAACAGGAAGATTAGATAATAAACTAGCACAGTGGAGTCTAATTTCACCTTTTATCCTCATGGAATTTAGAAGACGCGTTTACCAGTTCTGTAGCCACAGAGTGATGGTTACATAGTCAGATGAGATAATGTCACAGGAATGTATTCTATAAGTAAGTTGTAAAAACGAGGTTTGTTACCAGTGGTGATACTGTTCTATTCCCTTTATAAAAAGTCTCTTCTGTTCTTCCTCTTAATCCAGGCTGTTCTAGAAGCCAGATCATCTGAGTTCTACTTTGGGCTCTAAGACTAACTATGCAACCTTGGGAAAATCACTTTGTTTTTCCTCATCAGAAAAAAGAGGTACAATTCTTCTGTAAAATAATTTTACACTTATAGCTTCAAAGTTCCTGATAGTATTTATTTTGGGGGAAGGAATAGATGGATGTAAGCAAAACGATTTTGATTACAATTATGAACAGCCTTCAGCTGTGTAAATCCCACTGGTATCCTTTTGTCTTGGTAACTACGTGTTGGTAACTTTGAGGAGAAAGTGAGACAGACTGTAAGTTAAAAAAGAGTCTACTCTCCTGTGATATTTAAATATTTATTTAAGTTTAAAAATAATTTTCATGGCACCAATGATTTTATGATGCTAACTACATACTGGATATGTAGAAAAAAGTACATTGCTTTGAAGGAAAATGTAACTTAGAATTTTTGGCACACGAAAGGTTAACAACTATATTATGTTTTAATGAAACTAAGAAATTCACATTTGCAGGTAGTTTACCCTCTACTGCTTAAAGATGCAGTACACTATTCTTTAGTAAGAGTTTTATTTCCTCTGATGGATGAAGCTGTGGAAACCATTGCTTTTTCTACAATGAGATCAAACTAATTTAGAGAGAAAATGGGAGACTCAGTAAAACCAGGTTAAAACCTTGAACAATTTTTAATGATGGGGAAATACTGAAAAAGACTAGTCACGAACAAAGATTTGTTATTCAAGCACTATTTGAAGGAAACTTTCTATTTTCTGGGGTAAGCCCTGGAAAAAAATAACCTGAAAGTTTCTACTCAGAAAAATTCAGCTGTTGGAAGTGGTATGGACTATTGTACTGTTAGGAATGCTAGACACAAGTAATGTACCGGGAAATGGAATACTGCATCTTTTTTTAATGTGAATATGAAAGGTCAGAGTTGAGGCTATCACTCACTGCATAGAAACACCATATTCTACAGACTGAGGTAGGAACACTACACTAAAAGGTAATCTGCTATGTTGCATAAGACAGTAAATATCCAGGTTAAAAGCAGCCCCTTATCTCCTGACAGCCTTTTCATCTGAATCTACTTTCCACTTCAGTCCTGTGCTAAATAAAGCCTTTCCTGTGTAGACGGCAATGGCAGTGGCCACTTGATTCTAAGTGATCCCTAATCTTTACTAGGATCTCCCTCAGTTTGTCTTGTCACTTGGTAAATAGGTGTTTATAATTCTGCCAAAATTGTTGCTGGTATGGAAATGATCAGATAGGCCTTCTTCCATTCTTAGATTCTGGCCAGTTTTTTATCATTCCAGTACTTGGTCTTGCTCATCTTGGCATCAGACATCTCTTTGCTGGTTGGTTGTTCGAGCACCCTTTAAATAAGCAATCCCAGATGCCTCCTGGATCTTTAACACGCGTCAGGAATTGGAGCTCACCCTCTTTCTGCTAACATCATGGTAAGGGCAGTTTTATTGTGTAGATCAGGGTTGGTAAATTATGGCCTGTGGGCCAAGTTCAGCTCACTGTCTCTTAAGTTTTAGTAGAACACAGCCATGCTCCTTCATTTATGTATTACTTGCGGCTGTTTTTGTGCTATGGTGGCAGAGTTGAGTAGTTGCCAGAGTATGGCCCACAAAACCAAAAAAAAATTTACTATCTGGCACTTTACAGAAGAAATTTGCAAACCCCTAGTCTAGTTGAAAGGGCATTTAAAATTAAGCCCCCCCCCCCCCCCCCCCAATGAAAATCCCTGTTTATTCCATATGTGGACATGGTTCAGCCATTTCAGGGGACAAACTAGGGGAGAGCAAATCTAAAAGGGACTCATTCTGCATTCGGGCTGCCCAACATCACAGGGTATCAGCAGCTGCTTCACTGTGTAGGTTCCAGGAATTTGTCCGCTGACCATCCTTAAATAAGTCCTCAGGCCCCAGACAACTTAGAAAGCTCTCCCTGAGATGAAAATGAGATTGTATGTGTTTGTAAGAGTTGCCAAGCTCGGGCCTCGGACCCCACACTCACCCTTCACATGCTGTACTTCTGCATGCATCCACGGCTTCCCTCAGCAAGGATGGCAAGTGCTTTCCTACAACTTGTCTTTTCCTGATGCAGAGGATGACCCTAGGGGGCAGTGTTTCTACATCTAAGTGTTGGTCTCTGTCACGATCACCTTCTTCCTTGGTAGGCATCTCTTAGAACTATTTAAAGAGATTCTTTTCCTGGTCCCTTCCAAGGCTGTTTGTTGATCTTGGAAGTCTACTTTCTGAAGTTTTTCATTCTCAGGATCAGTTTCTTTCTTGCATCGTTTAGTTCATCAGGCTCTATTTTCTTAATCCATAAAGTAAAAACAAAATATGAATTGATAAGAAAATAACATTTCGTTGTTAAAATATAAATTGAAATAGTTTTTTTTTTTTTTTTTTTTGGGAGGGGGTGTGTACAAAATAAGTACTGCTTTCTGAATCAATAGTCTCTCAGGTACCTTAGCTCTGGTTTCTGTTAACTATATTTTGTCCAACATTTCTGACAGTTCTATCTCTGGTACCACTGAATTCATCTAATGCCTCTGGAGCACTATCAAAGTCTTGAAGTTCTTTAGAAAAAAAAATCACAGAAGTCTAAGTTCATTGTACAAAACTCATGGTGACACCCACTAGGCTCTAGTCTAAGGGGACAGACTTACCCCACCCCTGCTGCTGCTGCTGCTGTAGCCGTGGTCCCTTCAGATGCCCACTCTGCTCAGATTTGAAAAAAAAAAGGAAAAGAAAATCCAACTCAGACCGTCATAAGAAGCAACTTTCCATTTAATCATTCTACATGGATGTTTACTTTCTTAAAAGCTCTGTCTAGCAGGAAAACTTAGTCCCCATCATCCAGACCCCTGGGCTGCCCCGCTGAGGCTGCAGTGACGAGGGTACTGGAACCCAGCAGGAAAGCTCCTGCAGGATCCAGAAGACGACAGCTCTCTAGTCTTCAGCTAGTGTCCCATCTGCTAGGTGACACTACTGTGAAAATCAGTAATAGTAAAATAAATTATTTTTATTTGATACTTTCAAAATAATACACATCTATGAAAAATCAAAATTCAAAACCAAAAGTTATCCTGGAAATTGGGAGGATGAGAAACAGAGTTGCTGAGCCTTTCTTGAAAGAACCTCTGAAGGAAATGAGCTTTCCCAGTTTGTTTAGCCAGGGCGTGAGCCTATCCCCTGCTTCTTCTGGGAAACGACCTCCTAGGCTGTGGACTTGGAGTCATGAGAGGAGGACTTGGTACGTGTGCCGATGGTTCCGCGATGGGTCCCATTGCTGGGAATGGGTAGCCGGGCTCCTGGGTCCACCTGGCTAGTTATTGGGAGGAGTCATGCCTTCTCAGGTGTCAATGAGCAGGCTCACCACTGAACGGATTTTGCAGGCAAACCATCGCCTGAGGGGACAAAAGTATTGATAGTGGAATTGTTCAAACTCGGGGGTCTGGCGGATATCGCGGAAAAAGGCAATGTCAAGGTCAGACTCGGTAAGGATGATCAGGAGGAGGAGCAAAACAAAGAGGAGTCCCATGGTCACAAGGAGCAAACGGAGGACACTTAAAACAAACTTATTCACCTGTTCCTCCTCTGGCCTGCCGTGCCCCTGACACAGGGCCCTCAGCTCTGCCCCGAGGGCCTCCACACCTGCAGCAGTTGGGGTGCTGGCCTCAGACTCCTTCTCCTCCTCGATGCTGCAGGTGGCCCCATTGATCTGCCGGGAAAGCAGCATCAGCTCCAGGCTGTGCTCCGCCACAGGGGTGGGCAGCACGCTGTCCGCAGGGCTGTAGGCCTCGTCCGCAATCACAGCGACTCGCTCATTGCTGTCTGCCCGGCTGCTTCTCACGTGAGGCAGGAAGGTGTCCCCATGGGAGGAGGAGCGCACCGGGGTGGAGTGGGCACTGTCCCGGAGGGACTCCAGGCCTGAAAGGCGAAAGGAACGTGAGTAGGCTTTCTGTCCCGGTGCAGACTTTTTTCCTTTTTGCTTATGGTTTTGACATTTGTTCAAGATTCTGCCTTTCCTGCCTCTGGTGTCCTCGGACTGGGTTTAGCCCCAATTTGAAAGAGAATCTGAATCGCAGATGACCCCTGATCTAGAGCGGGGCCACGGTTCAGGGAGCTCAAGTTTGCCTCTTGGGGTGAGGGCCTGAGAGGCGAGAATAGGGAGGATAAGACTGGGTTCTAACTGTGCCTCATCTAATCCTGATTCTGGAGCTGCGTGTCCTAACAGCCCAGCACGCAGCTCTTGGAGCTCATGAGGTCATCCTTTGGATTTCTGCCCTTTGCTCCGGGTCTCTTCAGCCTCCCAGTTCTAGCCGTCCCGACCTTGTGGGATGTGAAATCTCTATCTGCTCTTCCTGAGTGCTCTCTGATGCAGAAGGGGAGTAGGCGTGGCCGGCTCCCTCCCTTTTCACCTCAGAATGATCTGGGTCCAGAATAGGTGGACAGCTCCCCAATTTTAGACACTCCAGAGTGCAGAGTGGTCTTTGAGAAGACCCTGATGGGTCGGGGACAGTCTCTTACTTTTGTTAGGAGAAAGGGTCTTTTGGCCCCTAAAACTACCCATTATCTCTTCACTTTCTCAGATGGAACATTTCTCTTTCCAGGGCTCAAGCTCTGGTAGGGAAAATGGGAGCTGGCTGGTTACTCCCTCAGCCAAACAGCAGCCACCCAGGCCAAGAGCATGTGGGCTCGGCGTCACCGAGCGTGGCCCACATCACAGCGCTCCCCAGGAAATGGCTCCTTGCTTCAGGTTCAGCATCTGTATTTTCCATTCCTGGCCATCTTGGTGGTGCCCACGTGTGTCTCCTGCCTTTGTGGCCTATGACAAAAGAAGCCAGTCCCCTTCTGTTGCTCTGAAATCAACCCTGACTGCCCCAGGCGGAATCCGATCCCAGCCTGCTGGAGCTGTCTGAACGCAGGCACAGTTAGGGATTCTCCAGAGGAAGGAAGCCTACAATCTTAGTTATGAACAAGGGGTGGGGTAAGAGGCAATGGCAGCTCTGTTACCCACCTGTAGCCCCCCTCACCTCACCAATAGTATATGTGGCTCAGCTTCTGCTTTTAGAAATGTGTCATGGTCTTAGCTGTATTTTGTTTGTCCCTATGCTAAAATCTTAAATTTGTATAATGTTTTAAACTTTTTAAAGTACTTTCATTTTATCTTTCACCAGCTCCATGGAGTAGTGAGGGTGAGAGGCTACAGAACTTGTTGAACTCATGTGGTTGGTTGTTATCGACAAAGGCAAGGGGAGAATCCAAGCTCTTTCTCCTTCACGGTGCTAATGACCATGTAGTTGGATTCTGGGGAGGGAAACATGGGCCAGGATGAATTAAGCCAACGCTGCACCTTTCTTAGACTTAGGTCCTAAGTGCCCAAGAAGCTGTTGTGTAATAAGGTGAAATTAAGAGCCTGTCCCTTGTTCCAGAGCTCTCGATGCTCCTTTGATGTCCCCGTTTTCCCCAGTATCCCTCCCTTATTCCCCCGTGTGTGTGCAGCTTGAGGAATATGAGGTAATGGGTTCCTGACAAAACAGAAACCTTCAGACCCTGATCGTACATGCTACTGGCTCTGCTCTTTTCTCAACCACTCCTCTGGCCCCCCTTTTCTCTGGAACCTTAGCACCCCTGCACAGGGCACCTCACACCTTTCAAGGGGCTGTCCCCTCACAAGGACAGCTCTGATGGCCAGATCTTCCAAAGTATGACCAGTTTAGCTACCAGAAGCCACTTCAATGCAAGCTTATCTTGGCCTACAATTCAACCGTAAGCTGGGGAAGGAGAGAGGCAACAGCTGTGACACCAGAGAGAACAAATCCGAGGATACCAGAAGCCACATTATACTGAATTGTTGCTGCTCTCAGTAAACAAGGTAATACGTATGCATTTCTAGTAGAGTGTCAGACAAACAAAATTACTCAGTAAACGTTAGTCTTATGTCCCCTCAACAGACCTCACCTGCAAGGTTATTCCTGTGTCAGGTTAGTCCTGACACATAGGTTTCACAACAGAACATAGGTTTCACAAAACCCACCCCCCACCTCACCCCTTCACCAAACCTGTTATTCTGGGATGGATGGGGTGGGTGCCGTGGGTGGGATCTGGGCGAGTGGCACAGCAAAACGGGAGTGTCCTTTTTACCTTGGAGATGCTCCAGCTGAAGGCCTTGCCCAGAGGGGACTCCCGGCGGGCGGGGGGACACAGTGGTCAGCAGCCTACCCTGGAGCCGGGACCCCATTCTCAGGATGCGCACACTCAGGGGCCGAAGGCAGTGATTAGTCACCCGGAGCTGAACGCGGACTCTGGTGTGAATCTTAACCAGACTCTTCCCCATGGTGGCCCAGGAAGGCAGACACTTCTTCAGTGGAAACCAGCCGGGCAGGGAGAGATACAGGGAAAGGACGGAAAACCAACTAGGGACAAAGGATTTTCGCTGATCTCATGCTATGGCAGCCCCTTTGCAGTGCCTCCTGTGCTGGAGAGGTCTCTTCCATGAGCCCCAGAGCAGGCTGAGCTGCAGGGAGGGAGCAGCTCTGAGAGGCCTGCCTTATCGGAACTGGATTCAGTCAGAAGCACTTAGAGCCATAAAAAGTAATGCTTCCCCAGCCTGTGGCTGCTTCCCTGAGGCCCATGGAAGGGCCCTAGACCTCAGAGGGAGGGACAGAGAGGGCAGGGAACAATCCCAGAGGGTAGGGGCAGTCAAGGCTGTCCCAGAGAATCCAGGATGTGAAGCCACAAAGGCTTTGGCCCGAGTGGCTCTGAAGTGTGAGGAGGTGGCTTGGGCTGGGATGACCCTGGTGGCTTCAGCCTCAGGAGGGATGGGAAGAGGGGACACAGGGAGAAAGTTATGCTTCCTCATAGTTTATAAGGCTCCCTCCCACATCCACACCCCACTCTGCAGTGGGGACAACAGGCTCAGAGAGGGAAGCACCTGCCCAGCGGGTGCATGGCAGAGCTTGGATGTGAACTCATCTCTGACTTCCTGAGCAGGGCTCTGCACTGTGCTGGCTGCCTGCCCAGTGCCAGCTTCTGCATACACCAGCTTCCTCGCAACCCATGATGAGAAAGACTTTTTTAAATAGAGCAACAAAGGTACTCCAATAATTAAGGCTCTCGGTGGTTGCCAGCCAGGGTTCTCAACCCCTAGAAAACCATACTCAGGTAATGCAGAGCCAGTGACACATGAAATCCTAAACACAAACCAGAGATCCTCCCACCGGAGCAGCAGAGCGACATCCTAACTTGAGCGGTTCTTCATTTTTTTCATTAACAAGCAGCATTCCCTCAGAAAGGGTAAAGGGCCTTCCCTCCCCAGCCTCCAAGACGAAGGTTCAAAATAATCCTGCTGCTGTTCCCCGCTGCTTGAAATCGGGTTCTACAAACCATCATCATCGGGAATTGAAAACACTCAGTTTTACACCTGTATCGAGCCTATGGGGCAAAGTGGGCCAATGACCACAGTATTAAGTTCCCAGGGACTGGAGAGGATTCGGCCTCAGGCTACTGGGTTTCTACTTCAGTGAAGATACACTGACTTTGTCTCTCTTCCCACCTTCACCTGCTCCAAAGGGAGGGAAGGGTAGAGAGAGATGGAGCTTACTGGATCTCCTGAGACAATGTTAAAAGCATTCAGCTAGCAAGAGGACAGATGTTTACAACTGAAGCAACGGTGGTGGCAGCTACTGGCATGCTTCAGAACCAAGAGTTTTTATTTCTTGGTTGACTGTCTCAGCCACCCTGATAGCATTTACACTGTGGAGTTTGGTCAGGTCTGGAAAAAAGTGAAAAGGCTCTTGATGGAAAGCAATTTCAGAACTGCATGAAATCTGGTAGATCCTACATACACTGTTTCCCAAAGGTGTACCCCAAATACTCCCAGATCTACAACCCCCTCCTGGACTACAGCTCAGCAAGGCTGGATGGGATTCCCTTTTACCTGATACCCAGCTGGATATCCACCCACTGGGCAAAACCTCCCCACCGTTGGAGAAATCTGCTGCTGTGTCTAATGCACATTCACTTTTCAAGGTCCCTGAGTGGAACTGGTCTAAGTCACAACTTGGGGGACCCTGTGGTCATCTCCAGAGCTCACGCTTACCTTCCATGATGGAGATGTGAACAGCTCTTCTCCGGGTCCTGGGGACGCTGCTCAGCCTTGGGCCATGGGTTATGGAGGGACAGCTGCGGCTGGGAACCATCCCAGCTCTGAGGTTAAAGAAAAAGAACACTGATAACTCAATTCACAGATAGATGTGGGCAGGAATTAGAGTTGAGTGGCTACTAGAATTGCCTGGCTATTTAGGTTTTTTGTTTTATTTTTTAATCTTTAACACCGGTTTTATGCCTTTAGCCCCTGGATTCCAGTCAGAGACAATGCTTCAAACTTGTCTACCTCCCTGCATCCCAGACCCACTGAACCTTTCTTTAGTGTGGCAACGGTGCCAGTGGCTCAGTGGTCTCTGGGCAGGATGGTCAGAGTAGTAGCCCAGGATATGCAGTGCTCCTGAAAATGTGCCTGAAGATGAATACAGCAGCCTCCCCTGCCTTTTGACAGAGGCGGCTGGTGGCCGGGGGCTATGTGAAGAGGCAGGTTGTAATGCTCCCATTCCCAGAAGTCAGGCTGGTTGGTGAACCCTGGCCCTTTTGGCCAATCATATTCTTTCTGGGTCTTATCAGATTCTAAGAGATGGGCTTCTGGAAATGCGTGATTTACAGTTATACACGAAGCATGGATCTCAAAACTATTTGGGATCTAGTGTGACAGGGCTGTGGGGCTATTCCTGGCTTCCTGTAATGAACTGATTCCACAACCAATGAAATCTTGCTGTTTGGACATGTCCTCCATGGTGTATGACCAATTTTAGGACTTGGGAGGACAGCAGAGAATTACCCAGGAAGGTGGCTCCTGGGTCTGATGGACTTGGTGCATTAGCCCACCCCGGCCTCATTCTGCACCCAGGCTCAGACGGTTCCCACGCCTTTGCGATGAGCCTCTTCGCCTTTCTGCCCTGTTCTCCTTCCCCTTCTGGGAGCCCTTGTGGCCAGAATCTTCACATTTCTCAAACTACTGGCTATTTTGAGATTCTGGGACTTGAGCTGGAACTGGTTTGGGGGAAGCCCCTGGCAGCCTACCTGTGAATTTCCGGTGGCTCCCGTTTGATCTTGGCACTTGACTCCATTACTTCCTTTGCAACTCGGCCACTGTAAGTAGTACAATAAAACAAGGCAAGACATGAGACAGTGTTCCAGGGCCGGGCTCCTCTCCAAGGTCTCAGATTACTTTGGCAAGTTACTTCCCAAAGAGGGAAATGGCCTCTTTGGCCTGCCCTTTCCTAATGTTTAGGTCCCTGGGAAAGGCTTGCTTGCTGGGGTCAAGAGTTCTAAGATGTCCTGATAGCTGATCTCAAACAGAGCTCTCTACTGCTGGAGTCTTTGGGATTTTCCATGCTCATTGAGGAATGATTTCTCATTGCCCAACATGTCCAAAACATTTTGCTAAATAAAGAAATCTTTAGTCAGACATGAAAAGAATTACTGTTACAGGTTTTATTTTGCTGCTGTTGTAAGGGCAGGAGGGGAAGGTACACATTTTAAACCCTACAGACAAACAGCTGCAGGGAAGGAAAGAATTCGATGGAAACCTCAGGCTTTTTTAGAGGTTCCCAGTTTCTTTGTTCTCAAGGATAAGGCCCACTGAGCCACTGTTCTGGAGAGAAGAGTCTGAAAATAGGTCCATAACGGTTACTTACTGTCACTATTTACCTGTATCGGAACCGGCTCCCTTTAAAGAATAAATTGCTGCTGGACACTGTGCGGACTTGGCTTGATTTCTCCAGCCTGCAGCAAGGCAAAATCAGGGTGACACACGGCCTGCGACCACCTCACAGGGGAGGCAGAGCTTTCCCAGCGCCTAGCAAAGGCTTCCTGAGGAGACCCTTTGGGGAAAGGCCCTTCACAGCCCCATTTTTCACTGAGTCTCCTTTAGGACCCAAGGGCTGCTCGCAGCCTCAGTGCCAGGGACAGTCGTATTGAAGCCCATGTCCATGTCAGGAGAAGGAGGCCGTCCCAGGAATCCTTCACAGGGCTCTCTGGGGAGGCTGAGAGAATAAACATCAGGGAGGATGGTCGGGGAAGAACAGGATGCCACCCACTGAGTCACCCAGGCCACTTGTTGCCAGTGTGACCTTGGGCCAATTTCTTTGCCTCTCTTAGCTCAGGCTTCTTATCCATAAAACGATAGAACTGGGACTGCTTGACCTCAGGAGTCCTTTCTAGTCCTAGCATTTGATGACTCGTGTCCATGTCTGGGTAATTGTGGCTGGAGAAGAGAGGAGGGGCTGCCCTTCCTGTTCCATCTCCTGGGAGAGTCCTAAAGTGAATATTATATTAAAGACTCTGAAAAGACCTGAAATGAAGAAGCTAGCTTAATGAAAGTTCCATCATTTGTTTCAATTTGGAACCATTCTCACTTCCCCAGAATGACTATTAACATCCCTTTCAAGGCTGTAGATAGCTGGTGTGCAGACTGGAAGGCCACAGGCACTATAAAGTTTCCTTTCGGGTGACTTCTCTGATCCCCCTTAGAAAAGGAGGCTTAGGCAGAGCTGCCCAGAGTGGTCTCCCAAGACGCAGCTCAGTCCACACCTCACTATGGGTGCCCATAGTGCTAATCCAGCCAGGATCCGATCTCGGTCTGAAGCCTTTGTCATGAGCAGGCCGTGAGTATTTAGGGAGCTGTCCCCACAATCCACGAACACCTGTTCCCGAGAGTCACCATCCTCTCCTGTCTCAGGGCTCTGTGAGGCTCCGCCCACTTGCCCTCCTGCCCAAGCATGTCCTTGCGTGACCCAGCTCCCTTCAAAGCACTGGGCCAAAGGCAGGGCCAGGGGTCTGCACGAGAGGTACTCCGAGGCCAAAGTGGCTGCTGCTAGAGAAGGGGTGTCACTGGGCATCCAACCCAGGCTAGAGGCTTTTAACACTTAATGAGGACATTAAGTCGTTAATGGAAAACGGAAAAATGATCTTATTTTTCAGTGTGGATACTGGCAGGGCTAACTAGGTGTGGAGATCTATTAATGGAAAGACTCAGAAACTGAGTTTGGTCACAGGTTCAGAAGCACAGTTCTGTTCCCATGACACAGATAGAAAAATAAAGGCCCCCAGAAATGGTGCTGAAATATTGTCTGTCTTTCCATGGCCAGCTATGGACTGAACCAGAGGGAAATGGGACCATGCAAAAGTCTTTCCCGAGTGTGTTCTCTTTCACGAGAAAATGAAGACCACTCCGGTTAGAATTCAGGCTGTCCATTCTATCCATCCCTGATTCTGTATCAAATGCATAGAAATTATTAAGCAATTCAGAGAGCTTGCTCAAAAAACAGCCACTGGGGCTCGGGCCCTGGTGGCAGGGAGGAGACCAGTTCTGCTGGCCAGCATCCCATAGCAGCCAGTAGGCAGCAGAGTCTGTTCATGGGGGAGGAAGATGGTGCCCCCCACTTCCCCACTCAGGGTAGTTCTGTTCTCTCCAGGATCCTTCAGGTTGCTGCAGAGAGTGGGGGCAGCCTCCAAGGGGCAGCATATACCACACACTCTTATGTTGTCCTGATTAAGATACAGCTTATTAAAGCATACATCATTGCATTCTCTTTTTAAAACAAGACCAAGGGTTTTAGTGAAACATGCTTTACCTGACATTACCCCAGTTTCTTGATGGGCTATTTTTTCCCCTCCCTAATGCTTTTATGATCACTTTCTCAAGCGAAGAAAACCGAGCACAAAAGCCTCGTATACTTTACAAAATCCTTTGGTAAGCAAACTTGCTGTCTTTGGCCCATAGCTGGCTTCTCAGTACCAGACAAGTCCTTGCCGCCCTCCAGCTACCCCATCCCAGGTGCCTGGGCACATGGCCTGTCCCTGGCAACACCTCTGGCAGTGACACTCCAGGAAGGGCTGGAATCAATCCCAGCCTAGGACCAGGTCACCCACTGGCGAGCGGGCTCCAGAATCTCTCTAACTAAGGCTTAGGGAACTGCTCTGGGCTGTGCGTGCTCCTTCATGGAGCTAATGTGTTCTGGGTCTCCCGGGGCTCTGAATGACTCCACAGGCCACTTTGATTCAAGTCAGGGCCCATAGGCTTTTTCTGGCCCAAGCCTTACCCTGAAAAGACCCAGAACTGCTTTGCCACTGGGGGTAGGCCAAGGACATCACAAAGCAGACCCCTCGGGCAACTCTGCTGAAACACATTCGCAGACCTCAGCCCTGTCCCTTGAGGCGGTACAGACAGATGCCCGAAAAGGAGTCTGAGTCCTTTCTCAAAGTTTCCTGCCCATCATCCCTCTAAAAATAGCTTTGAGGACTCTGGCTCTGATAACAACAGTGCTCATGCCATGTGTCCACTTACTTGTAGAAGGCTTGGTTCTCGATCCCACATTTCCAGAGGTGCTTGCAGGCTTCTGGAGTTGGAGCAAAATATGTGAGAATAATTTTCTTTTCCTACAAAAAATCCCACATAGAAATAGCTGAGTGTGGATTGAGACGTGACGGGTGAAGTAGGCCAGGACACTGACCCCTGAGCTGTCTGAGGGCTCCCACAACTCTCAGGGAGAGGCTGCTGATGGGGAAGGGGCTGAAGAGAAGGCCTGCAGGAGCCAGGGGCAGAGCTCAGTGGTGTGCATGGGCTCACACCTGGCAGGTTCAATGAGTCAGTGTCAGCTAGCACCAACTGAACCAAGAGAGCCCTCACCAGGGAAAGTGGCACTCATATCTGGAATGTTAATTTCCTTTGTATTATCTTGGAATTTTCATATGGAAGCAAAACAATTGTACTGATTGCATTTCCGGGAGGTGCGGAACCTCTGGGTGTCAGCAGCATCCCTGAGGAAGTCCTGTGCTCCAGGCCTAGCCACTTCTCCATCCCTCACCTCCAAGTGTCGACCTTGGTCTTGGCTTAGCATGCAGGTGGCCTAGCTCTACCTGGATGGGCCACTTTGGTTCAGCCTGGCCATCAGGAACCAGCCCAGTGCCCCAGCCCTCCCTAAAAAGAAGGAAGCCAGCACTCACCTCTTTCTGACTTACATATAAATAGAAAGTCTTTCCTTCAAATTTCAGCTTGGTCACCTCATTCCTAGAAGCACAAAGAGAGTACCAGTCACCTCACTGTGGACGTCTTGTTCACAGCTGAGTCTTGGAGAGGCACAGCCCACCCCGACTAGAAGGGGCTCCAGGCACAGACACAGTCTTAGCCAACATGAGAACTGAAACAAGTGGCCTTAGAGAACAGTTGAAATAGTTCCATCTGCAGTTTTCTGGTCAATCACACTATAATAATCGGGTCATAGGAGGATTTCAGGCTCATCAGTAGTGGCTGTAAAAGGGAAACGCTGGCATGGGAAGTGAGTCTAGGTGGAGCGGTCCTGGGCTGTTTCAGGATTTGGTTCCTAACAGGTGCGTTACCTGGATGGGAATATCAAATGTAAGATGCCACAGGTAGCTGATGAGGCCAAAGTTCAAGATACAGCAAATAATGAAAAAACAGTGCAACCAGGTTCTGAGGGAATTGAGTCTTTCAGGTGACGGTGCCACTGGATGGAAATGCAGTTTAACGCAGACAGATGTCAAACGAGCTCAGGGAGGGGAGCGGGGCAACATACCGGAGAGAGAGAACAGATTACATGGAATAGTCATGCAGCGTACTGACCACGAAAGGGGCTTAGGGGTTTTGGTAGAAAAATCCTTGAAGCCACCAGCCCAGGGAATGGCTGCAGTAAAAGAGGCAAACAGGATACTGGGGTACGTCACCCATAGGACGGACACAAATCAGAAGGGACGTGGTTACTACACAGGGCATGGCTTAGACCTCACCTCCACATACTGTTCGCAGCCTTGGTTACATTTACCAAATGGAGAAATGACCAGAGTCTTAGGTGGATGTTCCCGAGAGCCAGAGAACGAGGCCTCAGCATGTCACTCACTTCCCTTCCGTTTGCCTAACAGCTGCCGTCTGGAGCCCGAAAGGCCCTCCCGCCTCACTGGGGGGCAGTCATTTTTCTACTCAACTGGGACCCCCAAGAAGGTCTAACCACACACATCTGCCTCCACTTGGCTGCTTCTTCGCAATTTTTAGAGAAATTTCCTCAATATCCTAGGAAGTAGCAGAAAGGTAGTACGAACCATGTATCCACTTTACCGCTGGAGAAACCTCGGGGGACAGAGGAAGGTCACTTGTTCCCTGGAAATCATGGCTGGGTCAGGAGGAGAGCACAACTCTGACCACCAGTTCTGAGCTAATACAAGACACACCGTATTCCTTCTCTGCTTGATCCCCGCCCGATCAGTCATCAGTCTCTCATGCACAGAATGTAATCAGTATCGATTGGTTAATATATATAAACAAGCACGCAGATCATCTGGACTTCAATAAACACGACAGGAAAGTGAGAGTTTTCTATTGGAAGTGAGACGGAGACACAGTGAGGAGGAGACTTCCTGAAGAACTGGGCTGTGAGAGAAGGAAAAGGGTCTGGGAGACCCAGATGAGCCTCAGGGCTTGTGGACTGCAGGTCCCTGTGACAGGTGTGTCCTACTTGTGTCCTGCCACACATGCCCCCTACCAGGGACCTCACGAGGCCACTGTCCCGGTCAGAGTGTGGCCCAGACCCCTAAGGAACACCAGACACCCCCGCTATCTCCAGGCAGCAAGTGCTCCTCACTGGGAGAGTGGTGGCCTGAATCTGCTCATTGTCTTTTTCTGAAAGGTAAAGTGACAGGAGACCCCAAACCCTCACCATCTTCACCCAGACAGCCCAGTGAGTGGGCCACCTTGAGAGTGCCTAGCAAACAGGTGTGTCGGGGTGTACACTGGTGACTGCAGTGCCGCAGGCTGTCTTGTGACGCAGCTCTTTTCCTGGGGAATGGGAGCTGGCTCGGCGTGTTTAAGGACCAGTTTCACTGGCACTCGGTTATCACACGGTGAATCTCCACAAGAGCAATAAGAGCTGGGAAGGTGGTATTGATTCACAAGCTCAGCAGGGGAGCTCAAGAGGACATAGGCGGATGGATGCTTTGCAGCACCCCCAGCAGAAAGCTCACCAGGAAGTGGCTCTGTCCTCAGATTCCCATTTGCTCTTCTAGAAAAGGCAGAGGAACCAAGACAGGAGCAGACTTCCCCGGCTGAGCTCTGCTGGGCCAAGGAAAGCCTATAGGAGGAGTTGGCCAGTTTAGACTTGGCAGTCTAAGGCCCAAGAAGGTACAGAAATCACGAGCTCAGAATATGCAGCATGTTCTGATGAGGCTGAAACATGTTTGCATGGGCCAGAAAAAGGGTCTCCAGGAGAGCCAAGTGTCCAGCAACAAACCAAAGTCTGTGCGGCATCAGCTCCCAGCGCCATGCAGCAGAACAGACCCCAAACACATGGGCAGGGCAGGGCCAGCTGAGGCAGCGCCTCTTGCCTGCTGGAAATGGGAGTGGGAGGGTGGAGAGGGGATGGGACTTGGAGGCTGAGGACACCTACGCCCTAAAGAGGGACAGGAGAGAGAGTGGCATCTGTGCCCAGGCAGTGCCCACAGCAAGGATTGGCCTGAGGAGGGTGTATGTCAGCAACAGGGTAACTGCTATGTGCCCCAGGGGTCATTGTGAGCCTCTCCTTTGTTAGGAGACTGGGTCAGGGAGCAAGCATCCCTGCAGATGCTGCGGCCCTCAGTGGGGGACAGTCCAAAGTCTCAGTTCTCATGGCAAGTTTCCTGCCCTAACATTGGCTCCAGCCCCAGGCCTCTCAACCTATCAAGAAATCAACCCTCCACAGTCTTTCTTTCTCTGGAGAGGCTGCTGGCTCTCAGGAACACCCCTCCAGAAAAATAATGTCCCTAGGAAGAGACCACTACCTGCATCAGTTAGCATTATGGATGCCCAACCACAGACAGAGGACATGGGAACCACAGCCCTCCCCAGTTGGTGAGGTGGAAAAAGTCTGTTTCGGAAATGAAGATACTCACCATTTTATGAAGTGGACTCTCTTGTTTCCTTGCAGAACAACAAACCCAAAAGGAGTGAAGGCCAGAAATGCAGCATTTCCTGACACATCCTGCAACACAAAAATGTCTCATCAGGGATGCAGGCATAGAGGTGAAAGGGTGAGAAACAGCTGTCCATCTGTGATACAGAGTTAATACTTGAATGTAGGTCCCAGAGCAAGAGCATGGCATTTAGAAGTAACAGGCACTGAGTAAGGGCACTGAGCCTCGGTGCCCTTAACTGTTACTTGTAGGTTATGATGACACCAATCTTAGAAGGCTCTTGGGAACATCCAAAGAGCATGGTGAACCCCCATACATTGCTGGTGGGATTGTAAAGTGGTGCAGTCACTTTGGAAGCAGTTTGGAAGTTCTTCAAATTGTTCAACACGGAGTTACCCTATGACCCAGCAATTCTACTCTTAGGTATGTACCCAAGAGAACTGAAAACATGTTCACACAGAAACTTGTGCATGAATGTTTATAGCAGGATTATTCATAGCAGCCAAAAAAGTAGAAACAATCTAAATGGCCATCAACTGATAAATAAATCAACAACACGTGATACACCCATACAATGGAATATTTAAGCAGTAAAAAGGAATGAAGTCCTGACACAAGCTACAGCAAGTAAAAGCAGCCAGTCACAAAAGATCACTTGTTGTAAGATTCCATTTGTATGAAATGTCCAGAATAGATAAATCCACAGAGAAAAAAAATTACTGTTTGCCAGGAGCTGTTGGGAAGGGGAGATGGGGAGTGACAGCTAATAGGTACAGGGTTTCCTTTTTAGGTGATAAAAGTGTTTTAAAATCAGATATTGGGGACAGTTGTGTGCTTCTGTGAATACACTAAAAACCACTGCATTGCATACTTTAAAAGGATGGACTTTATGACATGTGAATTATATGCGTATCTTAAAAAAGCTGTTAGCATGAATATGGCAGTTACCGTGATCATGATAAGCCCTACACAATGGTCTCCCCCAGGACAGCTTAGCTGAAGAAAAGAAGCAACTGGCCAAGAAGAACAGTCATCACCAGCCCTATGGTGCCGGACCCTCCTGGTCACCTGTCACCATCTGCCTGGAAACACCAGGCTTGAGGTTCTGCTGAGCAGAGAGGGAAGAAGGTGCAGCAGATGCTGTAGGTCACAGCTCCCGCACATGGGAAAATGAGCTCCATGAGGCCCAGGTCTTCTCTAGTTTGGGATGAGACACAAAAAGCTGGTTGATGGATATGTTCTCTCAGAGGAGCTTCCTTTGTGACAGGGACCTCGGGTGAGAATCTGCTCCGCCAGGGTGTGTGTTTAGACGGCCAGAAAATTATGGCAGGATGCTGGTCAAATGTGCATGCAGGACTGTTGTCTGGACCACAGCTTAGATGGTGCCATGAAGTGAGGGTGAGGCACCCGGCGTGAGGCTGTCGGGCCCTTCTAGCCTCTCCCACCTTCACGGTTACCTCCACTGAACAGATCTTCAGCCTGTTCGGGCCTAAGAACAGAGGGGCCTCTGCAAGATTTCACAAGCCTCGCCTCAAGAAAAACATGCAGTTCTGTCCTCAAACTGTCTTTCAGTCAGGGTTACAGGTATAAGCCTCTGGGCCCAGGGAGTAAGCTAAGTACATGTTTAGCCAACATTTCCAATTAATGTATTTTTATTATTGCCCTTTGCTCCGGGTCTGTCGTGACCCCGACACTTGGCTGCAAGCACAATGTCATTCAACCCATGAACACAGTAAAAAGCTGTTTAAAAATAACCTGAATGGAGATACTGAAGCCACGGGGCTGGATTTGCTCCCGCCTGTCTGTCATCAGTGCTTGGTGGTGGAGGTGAATACCTGAGTGCCAGCACTGCACACACAAGCACGCTCCCTGCCCGGTACCAGCGCTAACCTGGCAGGCTGGCAGAGATACGGGTCAGGGCAGGCTGGCCCTTAGGGTGGAGAATGACCGGGAGAGGTGGGTGAGGGACGGCCCTGCTGGCGAGGAGGCAGCGGCCTCAGACGCAGGGTGGGCATCAGGACGCCTTGTACTCACTGTGCAGACAGGACCCAGGGAAGTCCTAAAACTGCAGGTTTCCAAAGACAGACTTGAGGGTGGAGACTTTACCTTATTTGTACTCGCAGAAGAGGCCCTCAGGTTTTTCTCAGGTGAACGTGTAAGTCAATGAGGTGGCCAGAGGGGCCAGTGTGGCTGCAGGTGGGAGAGGTACCTATGTGAGCAGAAACGGGAGGGGGAGGCACAGTGGGCGGAGGTGGGGGAGGTGTCATCAGTGCTGAGAGAAAGGAAAGGCCTTTCTGTTCTTTCTGAGAGAAGGAAGAAGAATTGGTGGAAGGATGGAAACAAAGGGTCAGGCCTACAGAGGACCAGGATGGCTTAACATAACAGGTAAAGACTAGAAAGGAAGCAGCAGGGAGGGCAGGGAAAGGCCTCTCTCTGCTCTTTGCACCCTGAGCCCTGCGGGCAAGAAGAGCACCTGGCCCTACCCACGGTGCCGCGGGCTCCGGTCCGGGCTCTGGCTCCACCATTCACTGCCCATGTGAACTGGGCCACGTCCCTTCATTTCTCTGTGTTTCAGACTCTTCGTTGTAAAATTAGAGTTGATAATATTATCTGTCTCTTAAGTTGCACTTAGTAGGTACCCAATACATGTTAGTGCTTATGTTGTGAATATTATTATGGCTGCTAATTATCATAGTTTGTTGAACTTAATTCAAAATACTTAAAAAAAAACCCCAACACCCTAACATTTTACTGTTTTTCCTGATGTTGATGGATTTAAATGTTGCTAGTTAGGAAACGAGGGTGTAGGAAGTTGGGTAGAAAGGGAGAAGTCACTCATTGTTCGAGGACCATAGAAAGGGGATCTGGGTGATACATTTGGAAATTGGGGTGAGAGTGAAGTGGGCAGATGGGGAAGGAGACTGGGGCCGTGACAGATCTATGGGCGTCACGCCAGTGACTCTGGCCAGAGCAAAGGGAAGAGAAGGTCCTCCCACGAGCTGGGTCCTGCTGGCCAGGTTACCTGTGGGCACTGTCCATTTGCACCACTCAGACACCTCAGGCTGGCCTCCGAGTGAAGGCAGGTGCTGGAATTGGAGGGGAACAGCCTCTACTGTCCAGGCTGTTTGAGTTGGAATAGGGAGCAAACTGGGAATAAACCCCAATTAGATGCTCCATCATTCCAATAATAATAGCACCTTGAGGAATCCCAATCCAGTGTCTCCTATGAAGACAGCAATTCTCCAAACTGCTTCCGATGCAAGTTGCAGATGAAGACCACGGCAAGGCCCCGGTGCGTCGGCATCCACGGGGCGGAGGGCAGCCGGAATGCTGGCTCCATGTGTCTGGCACGTGAGGAGCGGGACTTGGGATTACAGTGAGAAACCTCACACCTGTACCAGCTTGAAAACACAAACAGGCAGCCTTGCTGACATCTTCTCTGGAACTTTCCCAGTTTCTTCAATCTAGCACATCATTCTTGTTGTGAGCCTGCCCTTGGGATTTTGTGTGAGAAAGGACAAATTATATGACAAAAAGAGAAGAAAATGAGGACGAGGAGAGAAGTGACATAGACAACAGTAACCTGTCCCCTTCTCATCCTGATGAAATCAGTACCCACAGGGCCGAGCCATTAAAGGACCTGGGAGGCGGAATAAAAACTCAGGTCTTGACAGCCACAGGCGGATATCGCCAGCTGCACTCTCCATTAGCTAGCAGTCAAAAGAATTTAGTTCGCTTTTACAGTTTGAGGTAAAAAGTTTGTTTTCAATTTTTCATCCTGTGGAAAGAGCTTCTTTCTTGATTTAGGACCCCAGCTCTGTGTGTTATTTGCTCTGTGACTTAACTTCTCTGAACCTCAGTTTCCTCATTTGTAAACTAAGGACAACAATACATACTTCAAAAACTGTATGTCCATCTGATGGTCTACATGACTCACTGCCAAGGGCCTGGCCAGTGGTGCTTTTCTGGGAGTGGGGATGCATTTGCACTGAGTCTCTCACAGGTTCATGGAAACCACCCTCAGTTCAGTATCATGAAAGGTTCACCCTAAGACGATCAGTCTGCTCAGAAAAGGGTTTTTGGAAATCACAGCACTGACTGGTTCTTGGAAGTCGGGACATCTGGCCACCTTTGCCCAATCCCCACAGGTTCCATGTCTGGATACCATCCAGTCCGGATACCGGCTTTTGTCTGCTGCTGCCCCAGAGGGCATCCTGGGTATGACAGAGTGAGGACCACAGCATTCTTGGCTGTTACACCTTTCAGGGTCATCCAGTCCCCTCTCTAGAGCATGACTTAAACTAATTCAATCTGGGTGGGTGAAGCCTCTATTACTCCTAAAAAAACCTTAGAGAAGAAGATTCCCCACACTCTTCCAAACACTTATGCCGATTCCTGAAAGAGCTTGTAGCTGGGAACCTTTACAGTAAGTCAATCATGAAAATCACCCGGTTTCAATATACTTAGACACAGCCACAGGAAATGAGAATGAGGAGGCGGCGGAGGCGCTCAGTAAGAGGCTTGGCGTCACCCCATGACAGCCCGGAAATGGAAATCTTGGCAGAGACTTGCCACTTAGATGGCTTTAACCAAGCTTTTCATTTCAGCAGTAAACCTAACGTTCTCCCCACAGCGCAGCCAAGAGGGGCCCACCTGAGGGCAAGGGCATCACTGATCCTTGTTCTGTTTCTCTGAGGTCAGGGGCAGCTTGTTGCGCTGGGGAGGGGGTGAGAGAGGAGCCTAGGTGGCTGGCTTATGAAAGTAATTATCCTGTTTTAAGGGCAGAGGAATGACACTAATTTTATTTGTGTGGTTGCTCCAACCTAGATCCTGCTGAAGTCAGTTTTCTCCTGGTCTCCGAAGAATAGACCTAAGATCACTTGGTGAACTTACATGGAATTTCTATATGATGATTTTAGGAGTCTCGTAGGTCTTTGTCCTCTGTCAGAATTGGCAATTGAGTCCAGCTTTGCTCCTAAAGAAATGTCACCTCTCCAGAAGGAAGATCATGAATGACAACTGAAAGAGCACAGCATCGAGACGCAGATAAGTCCAGGTTTGAGTCCCAGTACTGTCTGTACCAGTGACTATGGACATGCCATTTAGTCCCTCAGAAGCTCAGTGTTCTTATCTTAAAAAGAGGACAGGAGTATCTTCTTGGCAGAGTTGTTGGAAAGATTAAATGAGATAGTTGATGCATGTAAGTGCCTACAGGCTCTCAGTAAGTGGTATCCTTATGACTCATAATAAGGCTGGTTTCTGTGACAGGTCTGACCACTCCATAAACCCCAGTCCGAGTCTGCAGGAGACCCAGGGCAAACAACCAGTGCCAGGGCCCCCTGAAAGGAACAGGATGGTGGCTTCTGAGGTAGGAGAGGTCAGGGCTGGGAACAGGTACAGTTGAGCTGTCTGAGGTTTGCTCCACTCTCCTCGTCCAGCAGCTGTAGGCTGGGTCTGCTGGGGCTCTTGCCAGGAGTTGGGGGCTGAGGGGAGAGGCAGAGAGCTCAGGACAGCTTGTGCAAGTTCAGAGTTTGGGTATTATTGTAAACCAGCGAGCTCCTGGAGCCCTCCGTCTGTCCGACCCAGAGTTGGTAGGATCTCCTCTTCCTGGTCCCAGGGCCAGGCAAGGACACTGGGCAGAAAGAAACCATCAGCATGGACAGGAAGAACAGCAGCTTCTTAATCAGTCCAGGAGAACAGAGCTCAGCCAAAGCGTTGTTCTGCTCTCATTTAATTATCAAAACGATGCCTCTTCTTCTGTTCTCCCCAGGGCTGCATGCCCCAGATTCCCTGGGCCCAGTAATTGCCTCTCTGTTAATAGAAATCATCAGTATTTATTACACCGAGTGCTCAGGCTTATTTCAGCTCTCCTTGTAGCAACATTAAGGCGAGTGCTTGGTAGCATATCACCAAAGTGACTCTACTTAATGACAAGAGTAAAGGCTCCCAAACTGTTCTTGCTCAGGAAGGCTGCGGAAATCTTGAGCTTGAGCCTGATGAGACGAGCTGAGGGCCCGTGTGTGGGTTTCCATAGCAGGGCTCTGACATGGCTCTGTGTGGGCAAGAAGTATAGGGCCCAGGAACAAAGGACTGGAAGTATAGGCCACTGCGATGACCGCTTTCACCTTCTCCCCAGAGGAAGTACCCTGAGGGCTTCTGTTCCTTATGGATACATAATGGGAAGTGACTTGAGTTCAAATTCTTGCTTTACCACTCAGGGCCTTGTAAATTGTGGCTTCCTGGAACTTTTATCTTCTTATCTATAAACCAGGAAGAACAATATCCACCTCCCAGGGTTGGCATGAGGATTAAATGAGAAAATAACGTGAAAGGATTCCAGTGGGCCTGCCATGGAAAGGGTGCCACAAATGTCTCTTCCCTCCTGCAGCCTCTGTGTCCGATGATGGACAAACTCATCAAAAACAGGAACCCCACCGTCCTAGGGTGAACATGGATGTGGGCTGGACACCAGGCTCGGTCTGCAGGTCTCAGACCCCCACGGGCAACAGTGGAGAATCCCTACCCACTTCCACTCAGTTATCATGCCAGGTTCACTGTTCACCCATCATGTGCTGTCAGGAGACAGCCGCCCAGGGACCCATCTCAGAAGAGCTGGGCACTGTGTGGCTTTAAGGGGACAGCGCAGGTTTGGAGTCAAAAGCAGAGGTGCCTGGCGCCTTCTGACGACCATATCTATCTTCAGGCAGCCGTGTCTTTCCTTTAAAGTCCTTAAGAGACTCAGCAGTTCAGGGAGCAGTTACTGAATACCTACTGTGTACTTTCACACAGATGAGGAAAGTAAGGCTCAGAAAAGCCTCCAAGAGCCCCAGTATGTAGGGGACCAGTCCTGGAACTGAGGCCAGCTGACTCCCAGGCTCTCGTCAGCCCTCTGCAGGCCCCCTCCCAACAGTATTTGAACAATTTGTGGAGGTTAAACTACATCAGTTATGCAGAGGGCATGATTTAGGAAGCTTTGCTGATTCATTTATAAATGTCTGTGTCAATTTTTTGTTATAAACAGGCATGAATGTGTTTTCTGACAGTGCCAGCCCCCCAAAAAAACACAGGGGTTATCTGGCAGTAGGCTGTGCTGGTGGACAGGGAACTGTGGGGATGGGGCACACCTTCCCTAGGGTTTCTGAATGCCAGAATGTTCTCAGAGTTCATATTTGAAGTTTCAGCCTTAAGTCCTATGCAAGAACAAATCACCATCACCTCACCACGAGGCCAAGGGAAACAACACCGGCCCACATCACTGGGTTCCTTGGTTTCTATTCTATTCTTTTAATTTTTGTTGGAAACACACGGTGTTCCCTCACCTATTAGGAAGAAAAGGTCAGTGTCCTGCTCCCATTGGATACTGTCTCCCTCACTGGCGGTACCGGGGTCTCTCCAGTAGTAGAAAGAGAGAGGAAAACATTGGGAGAAACGAAGACAGAGACTAGGAGTGTCAAAGCACCTGAGCTGTGGAGACAAAGAGGAGGGATGTGGCCACAGAGACAGGAAAAGCCCACGGGTTTCCACTGCTCTCCGCAGTGACTGTGGCAGCTTGAGCTCATCTCCAAAATGCCAGATACATGTGAGTAATTACAGAGGTTTTCCTCTGGGCAGAGCCTCCCTGGCTGGTTCCCGTCTCACCCTCACAGGCACATAATGGAATTAAATGTGACTCCACTGCAGTTCTGCGCAGTGACTTACGCTGCTGTAGTCAATAAAACCCACTCTTGGAAAGAAACTAGATTACGGGTCAGGGAAGGGTGGGCAGTCCCCTGAGCTGCCTCTGATCATTCTCCGTGGGGGGGGGGGGCTGCTACATTCCTCCTCTCTTCATTTCTACCAAGGTACCCACTGCGGCCCAAATGGAGCCCCCGTTTCAGATTTATTATTTAGATGGACTTTGCTTCACACATTGATGTGGCAGCACAAAATTATGCAGCATGGAATCCAGAGTTTGCAAAATGAGACATTGTCTCTGGCATCTGTCACCAGAAGGGCTAATCGTGCAGCGATTGAAGGGGCAGAGGGCATGGACATGCCTAGAGGAGGCAAGGTCAGCAGCCTCCGCCGTTGCGCTCTTACCTTACACGGATGAGGGTCCACGCCGTATGTCTCCAATGTCTGTGCTTTTCTTAAAAAGTTCAGCTCTGATGTTGCTGGTGTTTGACCACTGGAATAAGGAAAATGAGATGATTTCAGGGTTTCCTATTCCCAAAGCTTTCTCTGAGGTGAGTTATTAAGTGCTCAGGGTGAGTCTCACACTCTGTTCTTCCCATCCAGTGTGCTCCCTGCTCTGTTCTAGGACCAACTTCAGAGATTCCTGTCTACGGTCAAAAACTCAGAGGCCTTGCGGGGGAGGCAGGCTACATAATGGATGACATGGGCTGAGTGTAAAACAGTAGGGAGTGGTGGGGACGGTGGCAAATTGGGGAGTGCTACCCCATCGAATGAGGGCAGCTGCTCCTCAGTTCTAAAATTATAGTCATGTGGGAATGTAGGGCCCAGCATTGCTAGATGTGATTTTTAAAGAGAAGTCAGAGATAAGGATTTTTATGTGGTATTTCATGATTTTAAATACTATGGGGGCCAACAAAACACAACCTATAAAAAACCTATATGGGTTTTTCATCCGTGATCTGATCTAGACTGATATACAAAGCAGGGGCCTTTATATTTTGCTGGTGCTGCCTAACCCTGTTTACCAAGAGGGAACATGGGAATGGAGGACGGCGAGACGCAGCAAGAGACAGTGCTGTGTTCCCCAGCCTCCATTACAGCTCTGTCCACAGAGCGATGACTATGAAGAAAAAAGAAGGAGCTAAAGGAAGGAACCAGCCCTGGTGCCACGCCATCTGAAGAAAGGGCCTTTAGCATCACCCCCTCCTGGCTGCCTCTTTAGCAGGTGTGTTGAGGAGCTCAACACAGACCAGTGGCAATATCACCATGGGGCTCCCTCGGGGCCCAGAGCCCTGGTGAAGCAGACATACTTCTACACTGGGGTTGGTTTCAGTGTGAGGAGGGGTGGGCAGTCTGTGAGGTCAACAACAACTCTGCTGGCTGATGGGCAGGACTGAAAGTTGCTTACTTCTAGTTCATCATTTGCCTCAAGGAACCTGGCGGGGCAGGAAGAAAAGCCACCCAAGCGAGGAAGAGGCCAGAGTCCCCGCCTTTAGGAGAGGCATCAATCAACCAGCACCTTATGTGTCAGCCTCTGTGCCGCCTGCTGTAAAATACACCAAGAAATTTAGCGCACAGTCTGGGCCCTTGAGGAACTCAGGTTAGAGTCAGAGACAGGAAACAGGCACAGTTTTACATTATGCGCATGAGGCTGAATCTGTGTAAGTAGGCATTATGCTGGCTGCAGACTCCTACACCTACCAGTGTGCCAAGACAGAGGGACGGTGTTTGGAAAAGGCTAGCGCAGCAGGCCCAGGGCGGGGCACTGGAGGCAGGTGAGCACCGCTCCCTCTCCTAGGAGCTTCCTCGTTCAGCTGGAGGCTGGAAGGGCCCAGCGGGCTCCATCCACCCCTGGAGTCAGCTCAAACCTCCGGGGCCCTCAAAGTGGGCATCATTTTCTGGGGGATACCCTGCCTTCTACTAGATTTCTGGAGGCTGTCCCCACTGATCTGACATCTAAAACCCTCCTGGCAGCCCCCTAGGGGAGGCCCCGCACATCCCTGCTCTCTCCCTTGAATGAAGCACAAGCCCTCACACAGGTCCGTGTGTATTCCGACCTTTACCACAAGGGGCCGCTACTTCCCTAACAGAGATGGGAGGAGTCCGGTCGCCTCGGAAAGGCCGCACTTGCACAGGGAGCTGGGTGGGAAGAGGCTAGGGTTCCACCTTTGATAGGTGTCCATTCCTCTGGGTGGGTTGGGAACGAGTCCTGCCCACCCTGTGCGGTGGGCAGGAGGTCTGTTTACAAAGGCTAAGGAGGCTTTGGGGACATACTTGTTGGTGAAATCTTTGGGTGAGGATGAAGATTTTTGTGTGTGTGTTTTTTAGGGATTTGGGGTCAGGGTAGGAACTAGTTTAGGCTTAATATTATCATTAGAAATATCTTTTACACCCCCACCCCTGGGGCATTTTTCTTCCCCAGAAAGATAGTTACACAAATATTTTGGTAGTTACACAATGATTTTTTAAAAATTATAATGTATTAATTGATAGGATGGCATGTTTTATTCTACAACACTGCATTGTATGTAACTTTTTTCTTCAAAGTTTATCAGTTTGGGGAATCTGTGCTCCAGTGTGCCACACAAAGTAGAGCCGAAACACCCTACTGTTGTCTTTTTAAATCAATCTTTGTAGAAAGTCCTATTTCATGTGGGTGAAAGGATGCATTAATGCTCTTTGGTGGAATTAGGCATATTCTGGGTGAGCTAAGAGAATCTGAGGACAATCCCCTTGCTTCCAGCTGCTTCTCCCCTCCTTCCCTCTGTGCATGGGTGTGGGGTTGAGTGAGGCAGTGCTAAAGACACAGCCCGACCCAAGTACTCTCAGGGCATCCATAGCATTTATAAATCAGGCCAGCCCTGTGCAGTCCCACCCACTGGCCCGGGAGCCACACTGTCATAGCCTGAAGGCAGAGGCTTGCTCATTTTTCACAGCCCCACTCAACCCTTCCTATCTTTTTTCTCTTCTGCTGTGTCCTTTATATTTTTCTCCTTTTCCCCAGTTCATGCTTTCCCCCCCTATCTCTTCCTTTATCTTGGTGAAGCAAATATCTTTGAGGCTACTCCTTCACTGTTTTCTTTATGATACAGTGTCTCTCGTCTTTAAGTCTCAACCTACACCCATCTCCGTGGAGAATGAGCCCACACGGCTTGGTGTTGTGCTGTCAGTGGATCACTGAAAATGGTCCACCCAGAATCAGGAAGGCTGGGTCTGAGGAGCAGCAAAGGGCATGTGTGCTCTGGCTGTGGGACAGTGTCCTGGGCCTGAACTGAGTGTCACGCACCTGAGTTCTGTCTTATGAATCTCAGCAATTTTCCTTTCCAGCTTCTCTGAATGTTTAGGGAAAAACTGGAACTTGGAGCTGTAACCTTCAGGGTGTTTCCCGGGGTCATAATCTCCAATCTCCGCTTGCAAAAGGAAAGGAGAGGAAAACAGTTGTGAACATTGGCAAAGCAACAAGAGATGAACACAGAACAAAAGTTAAAGCACACTCCAGATTTGCAAAGCACAGCAGACCTTGACCTGTCTGAGTGCCAGGCAGAGGCGGTCCTCTCGGGAGTACGCCCACCTTTGTTTTCCCAGGTGTGCACACTGGGTTGATGCCAAGTCTAAGCAGAGAGACAACAGAGTGACCCCGTGTTCTGAGGGCACCACAAGTAAATTTGCAATAAAGAAGCAGAAGCTTACAGTCAGTCCTGTCTATTCAGCCATGAGAAGAGGGCCTGGGACCAATGTGCCTTGTGGCAACACAGGACACTGTGAGCTTGATCAGGAAGACAGGACCTCTTGGGCCTGAATCAGATCGGAAATTTCGCTTTGAGGATTTTAGCAGGGACATAGCAAATTGATGAATGAGCCATGACCCAAACTCAGAACTCAACTCTCCAAATCAAATCAAAGCAAAGCAAGTGAATAAATTAAATATTCATTGAGGGCTGATCAGGTGCTAGGAGCCTTGGAGAAGACTGCAGAGGGGAAGACTGGCTGTAACCAGACAGTGCGACTGAGGTCAGCAGCACCAGGGCTTACAGCTGGGGGTGGGGCTCTCTCCAGCCATTCACAGACAGAGTCCATCCCTAAAGCTGTTAAGATCTTAGCTAAGTGAACTTTGGGCCGATGGTGCTCTCCACGGTGTGTTCCTAGGTGAGAACCAGCTTTCTCCACATGGAATGCTCCCCAGGGAACATCAGATATGTGAAGAGGAAGTATGTTAAGAAGTTCTAGCTGCTTTGTGGTTGCCCTTTTTCCTTCTCTAGTGAGAACCACAACCAGTGCACAGAGAAGTCTGGAGGGAGGAGTAAATATTAAGGGGAAAATGTGCCCTCCTCTCACAGCTGAATATTGTGCTTTCAAAACACTTGGGAATTTCTATCCTTTAGCAAGAGACTAAAAGCTTCCCTGGGCCTAAAGTCTGGAGTGACCTTGAGCCACTGAGTCATTTATTATGATTTTATTTAGAAAGCTCTAAGTGGAAAACATCGATGTTGGACCTCAATTACTTCCTTAAAGAAAAAAAAAAGAAAAATTCACTATGGTTGTCAGGGTAAACTGACGGGAAGACTAGAGTTTAAAATTTCACTTAGATTGGACCAGGTTTTCCTTTAAAATTGAAAGGGACATTTTTGGGTACCTTAGAGTTGGCAAGCACCTCCCTGTTTAAGTGATTTTTAAAAACAGGAGTCTCAGAAGTCAAAGTTGTAATGGGCTGGCTTCTACATTCTTAATGCAGCTGTGATACTTCTCTTGCCAGAAGAACTTTCGTTTCCTATTGGCAAGGATTTTCCAGGTTCTCTTCACCAAATAGCTTCCTGGAGTTCACAGACTTCCAATTAAGAAGTCCAGAGAATCCGGACTGGTGGAAACGTCATGATTTTAGTGCTACGGCCCCAAACAATCCAGTGACAGTTTCAGGGCTAAGGACTAAGAGAAGTCTAGGAAGTGGCATTTAGGAGCCCCCTGCATGTCATGAAAGGAGAATTATATATGAAGAGTGCATACCTTTCGTACTGCTTCTGCAAAAAAAATAAAAGCCAGTCTGGGCACCAGCTGGGTACAGACGCAGCTCTACCTTATTAGCATGTGGGGAAATGTATCTGTTACTTGGAAACATTTTCAACTTTGAGCACTCTGAATGGAAAGAGCTCTGAAATAGATACCAGAATTCCAAGATGCTTTGAAGATTTTGGAAATGCTCACATCTTTGAGATTTGCATGAAGGGATAGGAAAAAATGGACTCAGATTATTCTCCAGTTGCAGCAACTTTATCAACCAAGGGTGCAGGGAAACCCCCCCAAACACAGTCCGAATGACTGGAAGGGGCTGGCAGAGAAAGCTCAGGTACAATGTAGGGTTGAGTGGTCAGCTTTATGGAGTCCAGGCAAAGTCTTCTAATTTGGAGTCTGCTTCAAGTTAGATATATCTATGTATATCCAAGAAGTAGTCATCTGTGATTACCGAAATAATGTAATCAGTACTTGGCATGACAAGCAAATCTATCCTGTCAAAAGTCATTACCTTGAAGGATATAAGCCGCTAACAAGGCGGCATCTGAAGTTTTGCAGAGGAGGCGGCCGTGGTAGAGATCCCTTTTGATCTGTAGGAAGACTAAGTACCTGGAGAGAAAACAGAGTGAATTATAAAGGATTTCTTGGGTTGCTTTAAAAACAAAATCTCTGTCAGGACCCTTTTACTACATTAAAAAAGTTTTCAAAACATACCACAGAACAAATACATTTCCCATTTCCCTTAAGACTCTTTCAAGTACTTTGCCCTGAACTGATTTGAGGTTCAATTCAAAACAACCTGTCAGTTTCTTTCTGTAGCTCAAACCTGAAAAGACGCTTCCTGGTAAAAGTGTCGTTGCTCCCAGTGCTGGGCTTTGGAAGGGGCCAGTCTGGGTCAATTCAGCGCCAAAAAAGAAACCTATGTTGGGAGACAGGGACCGACTGGGCCTCCTTGGATACTGGCTGACGTTCCTTCTTAAGAAGCAGAACAGTGGGTGAAGGAACTAGCTGAAGGAAGAACGCTGCCTTGGCTTGTCAAGAGCATCTGTCCATCTGTGGAACAGCCTTCAAATACTGGCAGAGTTCAACGGGACCTCAGAATTTGAATAAGGTATGAGAAGGGGCGCCGGTGAAAGAAGCACAGAAACTTGACTATCTGCCAGTCCAGGGGCTATGCGCGTGACGTGCAATATTTCACCTAATTCTCACATAACACTTTAAGAGAGGTACTGTTATTATCCATGTCCCCCTATTTTAAGATAAAGAAACTGAGGCTCAAGTGCTTTTCACATGGACACACAACTTCAAATTCAGGACTGTTGGACTCCTGAGGTTGGCGCTTAGTCTCTGTATTATGCTTGCCCTCCTTGCACTGTAACTGCTTTGGAGTTTCACTGGACCTTGTCGCAGGACAATGGAATTATTAACTTTCTGTTTTGAAATATCTTTACAAAGAGTGGGGTCTCTGGTGTTCATAACCTCACAGTGTCCTAAGAAGAGCAAAAGCCAGGGGTATGAAACCCTTCAGTGAGTCACCTACCACAGCGGCTCCTTGGCCAGGGGGCATCTGTGGGAGTTTAAAATGTGCCTGCCAATTCTTTGGTACTCATTTCCAGAGGCAGAGCTTAATTCCCTTCCTTTAAGTATGGGTTGGACTTAGTGACTCACTTCTAACAAACAGAATAAAACAGAAGCGATAGTGTCTGACAGCTGAGATTAGGTCACAAAGTCACTGCATCTTCCTCCTGGTTCTCTCTCTTTCCCCTTGGATCTCATTCTGCTTGAGGATGCTCAAGAAACCCTACAGAAAGTCCATGTGGTGAGGAACTGAGGCCTTTTGCCAATAGCGAGCAAGGCACTGACACTGTCAGCCAGTAGCCATGTGAGTACACCATTTTGGAAGTGACGCCTCCAGTCTAGCCTTCAGATGACCACAGCCCTGGCCAACCTCTTGACTGCAACCCCATGGGAGACCCTGAGCCAGAACCACCCAGCTCAGCCACTCCTGGATTCCTGACCCACAGAAACAGTTTTGTGGCACTTCTTTAGACAGCCACAGATAACCATAGCATCCCTATAGGGCAGTCATGGAAATGTAGTAAAATTCCCTTAAATTCCATCTGTCTGAGCCAAACGGAAATCGGGCCTTCTCTGAACAACAAGAAGTTTCCCCTGCTTCTGTTTCAAGGCTCAAGAATGAAACAGAAGATTCCAGGATCACCTGATCACGTGAAAATGCTCAAAAGAAAGAGGACCGTTGACAGTGCAACTTCTAGGGTGGAGAGAGGTACCAGCAGGTGACTTGGTGATTCAAGTAATTAACAAACAGAAATGAAAAGCTTCTCTCCTAAAGCCTTGCTACTCAAAGTGTGGCCCACATATCGGGTATCAGCATCATCTGAGCTTGTTAGAAATGGCAAATATTAGGCCCATCCCAGACCTACTGATTTCATTGTAACAAGATCCCCTACGTGATTTGTATATAAAGTTTAAGCATCCTTCTAACCACATCAGGAGGGACTCCCTCCTCAAACCAAAGGGGAGCATTATACTCTGGAAATTAATAAGAACGTCCCTTCTCACTTCAACCACCATCACCAACCCCACTCTGCCCCAGTGTTGCCAAGAAAAACTGAAGGAAAAAGAAACCACACTGAGTGAATAAAGATGGAGCCACCGAATCAAGATTGTTTTCACTCTGCTTCCTACAGTGAAATGCCACACGGTGTGTGGGAGAGAGGGAGAGGACTTCTCTGCCTCTCGCTGTTCCAACTCCTACCTTCCAAAGGCTTTGGCAGGATGTGGAAGCAAACCTTTTGCCCCTTTCTCACTGATCACTCCTCCCACACCTCTCTGCTTATCTGTGTCCAAAAATTCAGGGACAGCACATACTGGACTAAAGGAGATATTTCAAAGGGACAACAGGCTCTGATTCTCAGTGTTGTGAGAAGAGCATTCCCCGGGGGAGCACGTCAGAATCTGTGTGTATGGGAGCTCCTGGGTTTGAAAAAGCCCCTCTAGCGCTTCTGATCTTCTCTTTCCCCACCCAAGGGTGACATGCTCCTCCTAACACTGAGAACCATGGTCATTATGAGGCATCCTTATTGATAGGTGCATGACAGGTGCCTCAGGTGAGCTGGAAAGGAAACAAGGCTTTCCACTTGGGAAGGAAACAAGCCTTTCCAAGGGGTTCTTCAGACTTCTGGAGGAAGGACAGCTTCAGGGAGGTCAAGCGTAAGGCATGGCAACATTGCCAGGCTATGGCACAGCTACTGGAGGGGGCGGGGGAAGGGAGGGCAAGTTAACTACCTAAAGAAACAAACCACAGTCTTTAGAGAACAAGAAGAGATGAGCTCATGAAACAATCAACCGGCAGCTTCAAGGGAGAGAGCTGCACTAGGGGTCCCCCCTTTCCTTTCCTGCCATAGCGGCTTCCATCAAGCTTCATGTTTTGTTCATTTAAGGAGGAAACCAATGACTCAGGGTTGTTGGTCATGAACATATATCCCATATGATTCATAGCAGCCTTAGCTCTATATCCAAGAGACCCTGGCGTGGTCCCCCCAGCCACACATGGGCCTAAGGAAGACTATCGTGTTGCCTGAGGCATTGCCACCAGGGCCACTGTGTTGCCAGGCCAGGGATCAGCTTACTGGGGTCACCCAGCCCAGTCAGCTCCCGATGTACAGGCTGGTTGTGTTACGCAATCTCAGAGCCTCAGAATAGCCGAATTCTCTCATTTTGTATCTGAGGAAGTAGAAGTCCAGAGAGGTAGGGTGACTTGTCGGAGGTGACACAGTGATCAGAATCAAGGAAGGCCTCCTGACTCAGGGCGGATGCTCTTTCTACCCCTGTGGTGATTCAGTTACTTAGCAGGTTAGAGAGAGAGGAGTCCTACATGAAGGCAGGAGAACTCTTCATCATCAGAGAGACATCCTCTTTGGAACCGAACAAGAAATAGCTTTAGACCAGATTTAAGACAACAACCTGGCTCCTTTACGCCACTTTGGGGGGGGGGGGCTGGGGATGGTGGGGATGGGGGTGGTAAACTCTGCCTGTCTTCTGGCCTCAAGAGGCTTTACCTCACCTTCATTTTGTTTTCATGCCTGTGTTGTCCTATGTTGATGGGGGTGTGAGGCAGAACTACCCAAAGGCAGAATGAGTGGGAGCCTCCGAGACGGCCAGGGAAAACCTGAGTTTTTCTGTAACATGTACGTCTCTCCAAGGTACTGGCTTTGGCCTTATGCTTTCTGATCTCACAGGGTGGGGATGAATCCACAGATATTTCCAGAATTCAAGGTTCTGAACCCTGGAAAGCACTGGCAGCACCTGAAGAGTTTTTTCCAGATCCTTTGGCCCCACCTTCCCTTCATTAGGTTCTTTGCCCCCGGCTTCCTCTATTTTCTACCGTCCTTTTCCCAACCTGTAATCATGTTTAGTATGTCCTCTCCGTCCATACCAGGCTGCAAGCTCCTTGGAGTCAAACTAGGCTTTATTTACTTTCAATATTCTTCTCGACAGCCGATACATCCTGTGCCTAGCTCACCTACTCACCCTCCCCCGCACCCAGCCATCCAGACCTCTATGAAGTTGGTGCAAAAGTAACTGTGGTTTAAAAGGTAAAAAAAAAAATTACAAAAACCGCAATTACTTTTGCACCAACCTAATAGTTCTGTGCACGTACAAGTGCCAGCCATTGCCACGGGCGCTGGGAGTACAGCAGGGGACAGAACAGAGTCCCTGCTCTACGGAGCTCACGTTCCAGTGGAAGAAACAGATGACAAACTAAATAACTAACGATTTACTGAGCGCGTGTTGTGTGCTACATACACACCATACAGTTTAACACACACGCTCTCACTTAATTCTCACAACTCTATGAGGTGACTACTGACTTTTATCCCTGTCTCAAAGGTGAGGAAACTGAATGATTAGAGACATGGTTGCTTGCCTTGTCACATAGGCAGTTAAAGAAAAAAACCGGAATTTGAACCCAGGTCTTTTTGATTTCTTAGCCCAAGGTCAGCAATCTACAGCCTGTCAGCATAGTTTCCAATGAAACAAAGTTTTACACAGCCATGCTTATTCCTTTCTATATTGTCTATGGCTGCTTTTGCTCTGTCTACAATGGCAGAAATGAGTAGATGTGACAGAGACCACATGGCACACAAAGCCTAAAATGCTTACTATCTGGCCTTTTACTGAAAAAGTTCGCCAACCCATCTTAGCCTAAGCTGGGCTCAAGTGATGTTCATTGAAGGAATAAATAACCTAAAAACTGCATTCATTCATGCATATATTTCTTTCTTCTATTAACATTTTTTTGAGCACCTGCTCACACATGTGTCAGGCAGCTTGCTTCCTTGGAAGGTGGCACCCATTTGTACTCAGTTTCCTTTTACCATTTGCTCTTTCCAAAGACTCATACACCTGCAGTCCCTGTTAAGAGCTAAATCTGGTGCCTAATCCCCATTTTCTCTGCCTCGTCTCTAGCTCAGACAAGAAAATCTATTTATTACTTTGAAAACTGACAAAAGAGATTAATCGGGATTTGGCAACTAAATTTACCATTTGGGAAGAGTCCAAGAGATAATTTGAAGCATAGTTCTTTACTCCTTACTTCATCCCCTCCTCTCAGCCTGGCCTTACGGGAATGGCTGAGATGGTGGTGAAATTTAGGACCAATATTGCTAAGAAAAAACACACTGACAGCTAAATTAGTTTGGCAGGAAAGTGGTGTGGAGGACTGTGAGTTAGGAATGAATTATGGGTATTGAGTAAGGCCAGGGCAGGTACCTGCTCTCTTAAGAGCAGCAGGGATGTGAATGAGGAGAAAGATGCAGCTAATTCCGAGGCCTCCACAGAATGCCTTGGGGAGGGGAGGCAGGAAGGCTCCAATGAGGCCCAGGCACCTACAGCTCACACGCTTGCTAAGGCTTGGAAATTGCATTCCAGGGAAGGAAGGCAGGCTGGTGAGATGGAGAGCGGGGCAGAACAGTCGACAATGGTCAGCACAACTGCATACAGAGGGAGGAGGAGCTCACACACTAGTCAGTGCCCTTGAAGTCTGCTGGCTTGGCGAGAGGCCTGGCCACGTTCCTCCCGCCGCTGACCAGGACTTGGGTGACTACCTGGAATGGCTTTCTCTTTGTGTCCTCAAGTATTAACTGCTGCAGTGTTAGCACTCTTGCTGGCAGGGAAAGGGGACAGGCAGGGAGTGGGGATAACCAGAACAGAAGTGCCTTTCACACAAACAAAGGAGAAAAGCCAGCGCTCATTGTACTTGTGCCCCATGCAGAGCCCTTGGGGTCCACGGACCACGTAATCCATGTGGCAGTACACAGATATCAAGCCTGTGCCCAGTGCAGGGCTTATTGGGGGGTATAGTAAGAAGTACAAGACCTTGTACAGTGGTTAATCCTCCCAACAATTCTACCAGGTAGCTATTAGTATATCTGAAGGTCATACAGGTTACATATCTTATATTCAAAGCCACATAGTCAAGAAGTGACAAATTAGGATCTGAACTCCCAGGTCAATGCTGCTTGCTGGGTAAGAGGGTCTGTACATTAACATTATGCAGCGACACTGATTTAGAAAAATGTATTGTTAAGAGTTCCTCCTAAGGGCCAAGTAACTATATAGTTTTGTCCTTTAATCAAATCAGAAAGCCGTACGTCTGCGGTGTTCTCACTGGGTTGTATTAGACCAATCTCTCATCCCACTGTCGGTCCAGTGAGTTGTGGACCAGGCGATGCTGATGTGTGGTGTTAGAAGGTGAGGTGCTAGACTCTCAGCAAAGATGTGGTAAAGTTGCTCTGACGTGTGGACAGGGGTGCAGACTTCTGGGTCTGCCCTGGCATCATCACAGAGAGAGAGGGAGGGACAGAGGGAGGGAAGGAAAGAGGGAGGGAAGGAAAGAGGGAGGGAGGGAGGGAGGGAGGGAGGGAGGGAGGGAGGGAGGGAGGGAGGGAAGGAGGGAGGGGGAGCGAGAGAGGGAGGGAGGGAAGGAGGGAGGAAGAGAGAGAGAGGGAGGGAGGGAAGGATAGAGGGAGAGGGAGAGGGAGAGAGAGAGGTGTGTGCTCAGAAGTAAGGCAAACACTCGAGATCATGAGTGAGGCAGGCTAGTGCTTTGCCAAAACTCATCTCTGTTTAAGTTGCAAACACAGTGGTTCTACCCTCATTGTTCTGCCTAAAGCTACAGGACTGCTCATTAATATGGATGAGCTTGATTTTCAGAAGCAAAGTGGGAGTCACATCCACTTCCACGTGGATGAGCAGAGCCTGTAGTTTCTATGTTTAGTCAGGAGCATGAGGTTTGGTTCCAACTACACACCTCCCCGTCCTCGGTGTTTCCAAGTAGGTGGGTGTACACTGCTCCCGACACCTGGAGGAGCCCACCCTCCTGATCCTTCTGACCTGACGGTAAGGTTGCCCGCACTCTCTACCAGGGCCCGTGTGAAGCAGCCACTTTCCCTCCCTGTCCTACTTTGCTTCCTTTGTACCACTTGTTCCTGTTTCTTGCCCTCCTCTCTCCCCGTTTCCTTATTTTCCTTCTCAAAGAAGATTTGCTCCTTTTACCTGATGTAAATAAAGGTAGTGGCATCCCGCTTCAGAATAGGAAGTGAAAATAATTCCTATGTTTCTTTCCTTCCGTCTTCCCTTCTCATTCCTTTCTTTGGGATTGTCCCAAGCAGTTCAGGGTCTAGAAGTAAATCTCCATGCTGTACAGGACAAACAGTCTAAATGACTGGTAATGGCCTCACCTCAGTCTTCACTGTCCCCAAGGTTTTAGTAAGGGGGTAGAGCTGGCAGGGCGGTCTCCTCCTCAGCTCTAGGATTCCCTGGCGTGACCTCGTCACCTGTGACCGCACCCTCTACAAGGAACCTCAAGGTTTGGCTTATGTCAACATTAGATCTTTCTAATGTAAAAATTAAGGATTCCTGTTACAGAGAGTTCCTGAATCTCTGAGGCACTACTGTTAGAGTGAGTTTGGTTCAGAGACACAAAATACCCTGGGGAAGTTTCGAAGCGCCCATTCATTGACCCTCTTATAGGATGGTTGTGGGCACAGAGGTACTTTTTCATCCTCAAGTGGTGCTGGATGAGATAGGATTCATTTCCTGCAGCCGTCTGCTCTGCACACAACATAATGCCCACAATGACGAGTTTATCACAGACCTGATCCATCAGCACACTGGCGTTCACCCACTTGGATTTAAAATCCTCAGGACTTCCCAGCTCGTCTTTCAGTGTCATGCTTTGGCATTTCCCAGGTACATTAGGCCACTGGGATCTATTTACATCCCCCCCCAAAAAAAAAAAAAAAAAGAAAAAGAAAAAAGCAGCAACACAGCCCTCTCCAAAGACGTGCACGGTAGCTACGTCACAGGTAAAAGAAAAAATGCATTTGATTAATTGGTTAGTGTAGAGCCCTTTGCAGATGACCAGTTCACACTTGAAGGGAAGGAGCTCATTCTGTTCTAATTCTACTGAGGGGGAGAGCAAAGAAAGCATGTGGAAATGAAATACAGAAGTGAGGTTACATTTAGGATGAATTCCTTGCCTATAAAAGTCAGGAGCTTCCAAATTAGAGGATCTGAGAGGTTTGACAGTCCCTCTCTCCTATCCTTTCCAACAGGTCTTAGTGGCTGAGAGAGGTGTGTTCATTCAGCCTCACCTGGTTATTTCTTCTTTCAGGGCAACGGGGTCTGCAGGGTAAAACTTCACACGGAAACACATGGTGAATGGAGGCTGGGCTGTAGAGAAAGAGGAGCGCATCAGGGAAGACCCTCTCACCCAGAGATGCCTGGCTTCCCCTCCCCCCCAGGATGCACAGGCTCTGAACCTTCAGAAGAAGATCCTCAGATGTTTAGGGCAACTTATACTCAGAACAGTGGAAAATTACCAAGACTTACTATAATGTAAGCAGGAGGTTTCATGCCACCCTTCCCAGGGGTGGGAGTCTTTTCTTGGAGAATACTTACATCTCAATTGCTTCACCACAGACTTTGTAAACTCCAACCAATGCTGAAACAGAGAACACAGAACAAGAAAATCCTAATGAGAAGCAGTGTCAAATATAACTAGTTTTATCCAATTTAAATAACCAGACAGATTGTAGCCCAGGGTGAACGCAGCCCAGAAGCTTGTGATATGTAGGCTTGGAGAGTAAAGAGTGATATGATTTTCTGAAATAAGCTCCGTGGGGAACCAGCTGTGAAGGGGAGAAGAGTTCCAGCTTCAGATGCCATTTCTGGGCTTCCCTGGCAAGGCCACTTTCCAAAGTGGGGTGCCAAAGTTCTGAGCCATGTTTCTGGCATACCAGGAGGTACAAGTGAATGCACGTATGTGTGATGGGAATAAAGCCCCGCCTGGCTTGAGTAGGGAAACACTGACTTTAATAGGATGTGTATGTTGATGCTATGTGCCAACTTTTTTTTTTTTTTTTTTGGCAGGAGTGTGGGGACAGAGGCTATGGGTAGCAGCTCTTCAAAGTAGTGACAAGTTGAATTTCGTAAGTGGTGAGACGGCAGGGATGGCTGGTGTGTATTCCATCTTTGTTTGAGTAACACAGATTGCCAACCCGTGTTAGGGAGACATGCTCAGGATTTCTTGGCATCCAGGGATGTTTAAACTCTGTCTCGTAAGACAACTAACCACAACCGATGTGTACGACAGTATCCTGTTTCCTTTGGATTTTCATAGAGGCCGGACATAGTAGCAATACATTTTTACCCCATGACACTTGTTTGGGGGAAGGAAGCAATGAGACCCTTCTATATCTGCTTCCAAGTTCTACATGGATGCTTTATAAAATGCAGTATTGATATTTGCTGCTTTTATGCTAATCAGGAACCATGACAATTTGCAGAGAGCTAGAACTACTGTTATTTGGAGTTTGGTTACCTGGGTGTAACTTAAAACCATTAGTCATAAGCTCTTTGAGGGCAGAAAATTGTTCTGTTTACCCTGTACGCTCATGCCCAGCATAGTGTTCAATGTGCAGCTATGGAATGGATGAAGGAACTGGGTCCACAACTCCCTCTTTTCTGGCTACTTTCATTTAGTGTAACATCTTGGCAGAGTTCTCGCTTTGGCCAGGAAAGCAGCCAGGGCCACGCAGACGGCATCCTGGCCTCCCCTGATTCCCAGCTCTCACCTTCTGGGCTGGGCCGTGGGTCATGCAGTTAATGGACCCACTAAGAGCCAGTTCTCCCGTCAGCTCCACATGGATAATCTGGGCTGACATCTTGCTCTCTTGCTTCCTCTGATCTGAGTTCCCATGAGGCTGGCAACTCATTATAGCCACTCAATGTGGTTAAGAGGTCCTTCTCACATTACACGGCCCACTGCGGCTCGCTTCACAGGGAAGCAAAGACAAGAGGTGAAATTGCATGGAAACAACTGGGTTTCCAGGCTGTGCTGGTGAAGGTAGAGGAGACCTGTCTTTTCAGAACACACCAGAACTTTGTACAGGGAGGAGAACACAGCAAGTATCTGGGACTCAGAAAGACCACCCCTAGACATTCTAGTGACAGATTAAAATAAACTAAAGATAGAAACTAAGAGGAATGACTTGTGAGATCCGTTATCAGCAGAAGGCAGATGGAACTGAGTGACAAAAAGACTATTCCCTTTGGCAAGAGCTGGAGAGAAGACTTTAGTTTGTACTAAAGTGAGAGCTGAAGAAAGAAGTGAGGCTGGAGGAGGTTAGGATGGGGGTGAGAAGGGAGTAGAAAGCTGTCCCTTTTGCATCTGTTTGGCTCAGTCTGGGTCCCAGAATCACTAGCCAACTGTTAACAGGGTTTAGGGAGGAGGGGTCAGGAGAAGAGCAAAAGAAAGTTTGGAGAGGGAAACTTGCTCCTGTATTTAGGAGAATGGGCCAGTCTGGCACAATATTCAGACTCTACAGGCTTGAAAGGAGAGGCTGAGAGCAGGCTGAGACCCTGGGCCTGAGCCAGGAACAGGGGAGAGGTAGAGAGCGGGCAGCTCCCCCAGGAAGGGCCAGGAGAATTCCCAGACTCATGGAGACCGCTGCAGAGCAAGCAGTGGTGGGATGGATGTGAACACGGGGCTCAGACTGCCTGGTGCCCCGGGGCAGGAGGTTTATTTTAGGGCCGAGGAACCGGGGAGCTTAACTCCTCCATTCGACCCCGAATCAATAGATCTGGGATGGCAATTCTTTACAGGTCCATTTCCTCACAACTCTCAAGTACCCTCTCAAGCCTCCCTGCTCCTTAACCCCTTAATAAAGGCATAGAATCACATAGCTTTAGAGGCTCTCAGGTATGAATTCAACAAGGAACCTTAAAAACCACACAGGTCCTTAGACAGGTCTGAGCTGGAGACATGCTTTGCCATCTGCCATGGGAAAGTTACTTAGCCTGTCTGAGACTTTATGTACCCATCTGGAGAGCGAATAATATCATTGTGAATACTCATTTCATCGGCGGTGAGGATTAAATAACATAGGTGAAGCGTTTAGCTTAGAGCCTGGTGCAGCTCGGTGCCCAGTGCCCATTGGCTGAAAGATTCAGGTTTGTGCTCAGTGCGGAGCCCGGCACACAGCAGCCACTCCATAAATGTTTATTTCTCCGTTTTCCTATTTCCTTATTTTTCTCTATCTCCTTCTGCTTTTAATCTTAATCACCTCAACATATTCTCTTATTCTCCTCAAGTGCATTTGGACCTAACTTAAAAATAATAAACAAGACACATTTTACCCTTTTTTTCCCTTCGTACGCCACTCTACTTAGGAGATGAAGAGAACTTAGGGTAACTGGCCTTCCTTCTTAAGGAGAAATAGTTTAGACTGAAAAATAAACAACAAAAAACCCCTTTGTAAAAATAGTTCATCATCATATAGTCAAATGGACAACTCTAGCATGTGAGGACATGTAGCTGCCCAGTGTCGTGGCACTTTTGGGGTCTTCTACTGTGGACCCGAGCTAAGGACAGTATTTATGTCAAGTCAGTGGAGCCTCCACAGGGGGAGGGGCTGACCTCGACACTACTTCCCAAATACTCATAATGCTCAAAATTCTGTCGAGCCAGGAGGAACAAAATATGTCAGCCAAGTGGGACAGGGCTTGTCAAAGGAAAGGGATACGGTCCTTTTGATTCTTTCTTAAAACTCATGTGTTTAGCAAAACACCCTCAATGGGATCTGGAGAGGCAGTGACTCAGAGCATCGAAAAACAGAACAGCATGTGACTCTGGTGAGGGGGTATCTATTCAGTTGTTCTCTGTGGCCCTGGGCGCTGCTGGGAGGCTGCACCCTCTGGGGCTCCCTTCAAGGCTCCCAAATGGTGACAAAGATGAAGCCCAAGTGTGGAGCTGGGAAGAAAATTAGTGGAGCCATGAGAGGCGGTGCTGGGCTTCATAGCGATCATGTTTGTGGAGGGTGGTAGGCAAGCATGGGTCGTAGGCAGGGTGTAGGCAAGGGAGGCCTGAATGCTTCCACATACTTTCCCAGTTCAACGGGGATGCCAGAGAGTCCATCCCACAGAGAGCAAAGGGCTGATGGTCAGAAGCTGTAGAAACTGCAGGTGTCGCTAGCAGGCCAGCTGGGCAAGTAGAGGGGAGAAATACGGCACTACTGACCCTTAACTCACTCACTCATTACTCCGCCAGCAAATATTTATTAAACAGCCATTACCTCCCAGGCCCCAGGCCGGTTCCCGGGGTCTAGCGATGAGTGAGATGAAGTCTGTGCCCTCCGGGGACTTAGAGTTTTGCACACAGACAATGACAGCATGGTGTAGTAAGTGCTACAACAGGGGTGGTACAGGGCATATGAGGTACATATGCCCCCTTATTCAGAATGGGGGTTAGGGAAGACTTCTGGAAGAAGTAAAGTCTAAGTTAAGACCTTATGTGTAAGAAGGAGTTAGCCAGAAAAAAAGTGTCGAGAGTGGAGAAGTAAGAAATATTCCAGTCAAGGGGAACTGTATAGGTGACAAGAGAGGAGGATGACATGTCTGGGTCACGGTACTGTCTGGCTGGGCCGCAGCAGGGAGGTGATGCTGGAAAGGTGGGCAGGGGCTGGGGGAGAATGGACTTGTTCCTCTATCTGTCAGGAGTATCACAGCCCTTGCCAATGCCTTGTATCTGTAGAGCCGCCCATGCTGTGTAGGGCAGAATAAGAATTGTATAATAGCTTTGCAAGGTGCTGAAAGGCCCACATCAGTTCGGCTCTCTCCCCTCCCCAGACTGGGCTGGTGTGGCACTTCAGGTGAGGCCCTTTCTAACCTGACTATGTGGTTCAGCCCATTTACTAGAAAGGGTACTCAGCCTGCCACCTGGGCTCCAAGACCGCAACACTAGCCCAGCTGCTCTGCCTCCAACTGGGCAACTTTGGGCAAATCACTGTAGCTCTCTAGGCTGCCATTTCAGCATCTGTAAAACGATGGGCACACTAGGTGAGCTCGACTAAGGTGTCTTCAGGTCTCATAATATGATTTGAAGAGATGACACCCAACTGCAAGGTCTAGTTGGTCCCTGACTGTTTATGAGTGACAGCTCAAAGCTTCAGGCTTATTGACCAACCCTCTCCTCCATTTGTGCTTTGAATATTGACTTACCCGCTGCTTATCTGGGTCTACAAAGCGGATCCCAAAATAGTCTTTCTCAAGTAGGTTCAGGTGGTGGCAAAGAAGGTCAAACAGGTACTGGCCTTTGGCATCTCTCTGCAAAGAAAAAAGCTCCATTGAGAAATGAGAGGGCTTCCTCAGTGGAACTTTGTTTGAAGAGTCATAAAAAATCCTAACAGTTGCATGAGGCTATGCAAGGGGCACATGTCCCTAACTATGTCCTCCGTATTGTGATACATTAGATACTCTCTGGAATTCTCAGGCTTTTAGCACCTGGAAGGGGCCCAAGAACCCTTCCTTCCACAAAAATGTCAGCGAAGTCAGAGTAGAATTAAGTGAGCCCAGTTCCATCTCTAAGGCACAAAGTTTTCCTAGGGAATGTCAGTTTGGGAATAGGGAATGTCCGAGTGGAATACGCCAAGTCCAGCTGGCTCTGCCTGTAAAGGATATCTTGAATCCATTCACTTCTCTTCATCCCCATTACCAATCCCGTAGGTCAAGCCACCACCATCTCTCAACTGGACCACAGCCAGAACCTTCTAACAGGTTCTCTGCTTCTGCTCTCGTCCTCTCTCCACATAGCAACCAGGGTGACCACAATGTAGACATGTCTTTGGTGAATAATACAGGCATCTCAAACATACAAAAGGATGTACCATGAAGTGTAAAACTCCCTTCTACCCTATTCACCCTGTGCCTCAGTTCCCTTCACCCGAAGCAACCCCTTACCAGCTTCTTGTATATCCTTAATGAGGTATTGTACACATGGGCAAGCCTATAACACATACATTTCCTCTTTTAAAAATCCACTAGCAGCGGGGCGGCCGGATGGCTCAGTTGGTTAGAGCGCGAGCTCTGAACAATAGGGTTGCTGGTTCCCACATGGGATGGTGGGCTGCGCCCCCTGCAACTAAGATTGAAAACAGCAACTGGATATTGAATATTAGGGACTTGGAGCTGAGCTGCGCCCTCCACGACTAGATTGAAGGACAACGACTTGGGGCTGATGGGCCCTGGAGAAACCCCCTGTTCCCCATATTCCCCAATTAAAAACAACCAAACAAAACAAAACAAAAAACCAGGCTTGAATTATAAAACAAAAAACAACACTGGCGGCATATTTTGTACTGTATTCTGTTTATTGGGATAGTTCCCCCTACTTAGGGTACCTTGTGAATCCTTCATATAGATAGATACGCTGCCCAGTTTTTAACAGCTGCATACCACTGGAATGAACCTCAATTTATTTACCCAGCTTTATATTGATGGAATGTGTTTCTAATCTGCTATTACAAACAAGGCAGCCGTGAGCACACAGCGATCTTTAATTACGTTACCACTCCTGCTTAACACTGTTAGTGGCTTCCTGGTGCTCTCAGAATAAAATCCAAACTCTGATCATGGCCTCCAAGGCCCTACACGACCTGGCTCCTGCCTCTTTGCTGAACTCATCCCAAATCATTCTCCTCACTGCTGTCAGACCACAGCGTCTGTTCCTGAACGCTCCAAAGCTTTTCCGCCTCTGCATCTTTGTATTCCCTCTGCCTGGCTTCTCCCTCCATCCAGCTTCCCATGGCTACTCCTTCTGTCCTTGAGGGCTCAGCTCAAATGTCCTCTCTGCAGAGAGGTCCTCCCTATAAAATAGCCCCTCCCAGTTACTTTCTATCTCATTTATCCTGTTTATTTCCTTCACAGCACTGACAGTAATCTGTAATTATCTTGTTTATTTGTTGTCTGCTCCCTTTCCAGGCTATAATATTCATGAGAGCAGAAGCCCTCCCCCAGAACTTAGCACAGGGCCTGGCATATGGCAGGTAGGTCCTCAATAATTATTTATTGAATAAATGACTGAATAATAACAAGTAGAGGTTAGCTAAAAAGTTTTGCAAAATGTGAGGAAATTAGGCCATTTCTAAACTCATAACCTTCTCCTTCAGGGACCTGCCTGGGTATCTGGGATGAGCTGGGAGGAGAATGACTTGCAAGAAACTGTCAGAACATCTGGAGGTCTGCAAGACATTGATCTCTGGGCCTGTCCCCAGTGGTCTCCACAGCTGAGATAATCATCTCTGCTGGGTCTGTGTCTCATTCTGCAACCAAATCAAGATTGTGTCATAAGATCCAAAGTATCTCACCTGCACCAAGGCCCAAGGCCATGGGTTATTACAACAGGGCCTGGCCCTATTCCATGGAAGGTTTACACTTTACCTCTTCCCCTTCTGCTGGCTCACCCTATACAATTCAAGGAGAAACTAGGGCAGGATATCAAATCTCTCAGCAAATATCTTTTTTCCCCCCTCCTTCTTCCGCCTCCCAACTCTGGTTCAAGCCATTGTTTTTCAGTCTAGATGTGTAGGACACAGCTCCCTGGCCCATGCTGGTGGTATTATGAACCCTGCCTTCCCGCTGGCTGAGGCAGTTGGTCGCTGCTTACTGCAGCTCACAACAGCTCTCGCTGGTTGCCAGCCACTCACACTGACCACCGCCTGCTCCTGGTAGCACACAGTAGCCCGCAGCAGCCCAGCCCCAGGAAGAACTGTTGTTCACAATCTTAGCTGTAGAGGGTGCAGCTCACTGGCCCATGTGGGAATCGAACCGGCGACCTCGGCCTTAGGAACATGGCGCTCCAACCACCTGAGCCACCAGATGGGCCCCAGCAAATATCTTAAGAAGCTTATCCTTGGAGGACTGGGAGGATGAGTGAGTAGACAGCTCAACTGAGAAGGTGGTGCTGTGTGGGCACTCCCCCTTCTGCTGGCCCCCCACACTCCTTCTCACAACATAAACCCAAGGCCGTGGCCCCATTCTCCCCCCCTTTGGTCTGCCACCAGAAAGAGCTACTTTCAGAACAGAGACTTGCTAGGAATCACACTGGGACTTCTGGGCAGTGGGCCGCGAATCAGGTCTTTCAAAGGACTCCATCTATGACTGTCTTTTGGGGTAGGGGCTGCCAACTATTTTCTTAGTGATGCCCCAGAATATGGGGAGAGCTTAAAGTCATTTTTAAGGTTCTTCTGGGCGCAGAGAACTATGTTTAACTCTATTCCAAGCAGTATGCCCTGTGCTATTACCCTTCTCAGAGCAACTGAAATGGAATATTAAGAGACAGTTGCATATTATGAATATTTTTCTCTGCAAATTTTACTTTGCACCAAGCTGGCTGCTATACTAAGATCAGCGGGGGTGAGTTTTAATGGCTAAAGTTCACTTCATACATACAACAACCGTATTAGCAGGAGCCCGGGGTCGCCCTGGGGGAAAGGTGCTTCTGTGATAGTAATCATGCGGGCTTTTCCTAAGAATCGTGCCTTCCATAAAAACAACTCATTCTCAAAGGCCAGCAGCCCACATACACTTACAGGGCTCTTAGTTGGTAAGAACCTTAAATTCAGTAGCTCCCACCTGGGTTCTCCCACTTCATAGGAAGAAAAAGGAAGCATGGCTTTTCTCTTCAGGTATTTATGAAAAAACATATCTCATTACACATTCTCTGTATCAATAAAAAAGGATCTTTTCTTGTTATTTCTCAACATCTGGTGAAACCGCTGCTCCCCACCATGAAGTCCTGGTTCCCTCAGGTTCCCATTTACCAGTGGTAGATGCATGATTCTGAGCTAAAAGGCTCTTGTGTAGACTAATGAAGAGAAGCATCTTCCTTTGCTGTTTCTCCAAGGCTGGAGGGTGGGGGGTGAGGGGAACAGGGAGAGAGGTTAGGACAGAGCTTCTCCTTATGGCAGAATTCCATGAAATTTAAACTAAAGGCAGAATCAACTAAGAGCACTGCTGTGGTACCTTTCACAGAGAGTGGCAACCTGCCCCTCTCTTGGAGCGCTCACGTCTGTGGCTGGTGGAGTGACCTGAAGCAGCCTTCGGCGGGGGTCACATTCAGCTGAATCATCATGGTAGGCTCCCTACGAGAAGCTGTCGGCAGGGGCAAGAGTTTAGGAATTTTAAACTTCCTGGCCTTGTGGGTCCCCTTGCACTTCCAGAAGCCAGCAGTGTCCTAGTATTTCCTCTCCATGGTCTCCCCGCCCTAAGTCTGGGGCTTTCTGGAACATTCTGTGGTGGGCAGTCTTCTCTTTTGGCTGGATGGCAAAGTCCAGTGAGTTCTATCTTCTTTTCCTTTTGCCTGCAGTTGCCCTCACACTATGGCTAATCCATGTATTGTATGTTGAATGTTTGCCATTGAGTATACTGAAGAAACAGGCACTCAGGGTGACAAGTGCTTACTGTTTAGTCACAAAATCAGGGCTCCCGGCCTGAGGATGTTTATCTTCAGGGCAAGTGAGCTGAGGCAGAGCACCCAAACCCAGCTACACCTCTGAGGTTATTCTCTTCCCAAAGTCATTGTTGGGTCAAAATAACTTACTAAGCACTCATTAAAAATAAATTTGTATTTTATGAACCACAGTAGTAACCCACACATGTTTGAAAATAATAGTGCATGCAAGTGTAATCCATTCTCTCTCTCTACATGGTGCACAGAATGATTCGTGAGCCCCTTAGAGTCGTTCTGCAGCTTTGAGGTTGGGAGAAGTCACATTCCTGCCCCTCCCTGGAGCGCCTGGTTCTCATTCTCTATGGTTTGTCTATTCTTCAGGGAAGGGACTGAGGCAGCAAGCAATACGCAGGCGTGGACCAGTGACCTAAACTAGTCAAAGTTAATCGCATTTTTCTGCTTCATTGTCAATACCCTTGGACAAGAGAACAGTTTTATTCACACCCATCATGGTGTCAATCCCAGGGGCTCTGGCAGGGTGCATCCTGATCAGAGGGGCTGACATGTGAAAGCTCCCCACTCATTAGGCCTCACCTTATTCCATCCGGCTTACCTGTGAGGCAGGCCGATTTTAAGAGCAAACTACGCGAGTCCTGAAGAGGGCAAGAGTGAGCCCAACTTTCTCAGCTCCTGGGCCACATGCTGTTAAAGGGGATCTGGCCACAGTTTCATGGGCCCTTAGAAAGCAGAGGGGAGATGCAGGGCAGGAGACAGCAGGCACCTGCAGTCCAAAGGCACAAGAATCCAGGGATGGAAAAAGGCCAGGGCAGGATGGGGTGCCTATGGGAGAGGACAAGAGCCAAACAAGTTGTCCTCAGAGGCCTGACAGGGAAGGAGTGGGCAACGGGGGTGAGATGGCTTCTTAGCCAGCCTCTCTATTCTAGCTTAATTTTCCATTTAAATTTCTTGTAGGCCAAACACTTCTTTGCTTTCCTCCTCAGTGTCCTCTAAGGGCATGTGTGTGCCGATGTCTGCCAGGTTCAGGAGCAGATGCTGTGGAAAAGCACTTTAATGTCACAGAGGAACAGCCACATTAGCTCATCTTCTCAGGGCTGTGGCATGAGTAAGCTGAACTGAAAGTGTGAATCAATTACTGGGGTGCAGTCCTGCCTCTGTGTTCACACGCAACACCCAGCCCAGCTTTCCGAGGCAGAGGGAGGATACGGGGCACAAATGCTAACAGCAGGGCCCCAGATTTCTTAACCTCAGCACATTTTCTTTGAAGGGAGGGAACCCCTGCCGAGCTCCTGGCCCAGGAGCCCACTTTTCTTGCTTAGTCCTAAACCAACAAAATCTGTCCAGGAACTGCTGAGGCTGCAGCTCAAAAGCAGCCAGCTCACTCTGGGAGAAGATGGGGAAGTTCATTCCAGGGTACAATGCAGCCATACTGTCTTCTATAGCAGGTCCCCCCAAATGCAGCAAGGCCATAGCTGAGCCCTGCCCAAGCGTGCCCTCTGCTTCCTACCCTCAGAGGAGATGGACTCCAGGACTCACAGTAAGGCTGGGAAGGATGGGCCCCATACAGGCACTTGGAATCTAGGCTGTAGCACCACGTGGGGTAGCTGCTGTGGGGCCAGGTGGCCGTGTGGGGACTGGAGGAGAGACCCGGCCCCGGTGAAGGGAAGTCACAGTTCAGAGGGTGAGAGGCACAGTGCTTATCCACTCTCCTGAAGCCATTGGCCTCACCTAATCCTTAATAAACACAGCAACTTGTACAAATACTTGCCATTGTACATGTAAATTGAGGGAGTCGGGGTGATTTTCATGATGCAAATAGATATCTGTAGGTTCAGATGCCAGGCGTGGTGCCTCAGGGAGCCCTGCTGGCAGTCCTTGCTCAGGTCAGGGAACTGGCTGAGCTCATCACCACATGGTATGGCGTATGGCCTGCAGAAGATGTGCACGTGGGGCGGGGAAACACATCCAGTCTGGAACATGGAGGTCACTGTGTGCAAGTAAATGTCATGGGAGGGAGGACTAAGTGTTCTGTCAGCACAGATGGTCCAACCCAGACTCAACAAGGGCAATTAGGACCCTCTGAACAGAACCTTCAAACCTGCTGTTTGTACAGCATGTAAGAGCAGGAACGAGAGGGGTAGACTTGTTATCAATGATGATGCTTCAATAGCCATCATTCCCATGTGGATTCCTTTTACCTGGTAAAGTATCTGGGAAGAAAAAAAGCCTGAGCTGGGCCTGAAGAAAAGCAAACTTGTCTCTATTTTCCATGATGAGGCCACTTTTACAGTAAGGTGACTCTTAGAAGCCTCACTGCTTCTTGCTATTGATTGATATATTTTGGTTGTAGTTTTCCAGCCAGTGCTAAATATCTCTGGACTAGTCATGTCACAGATGCAGAATTACTGAAAACTCAGCAAGGCTTATTAGGAAAAAACTCATTACTTTGTATTTGTGAGAAATTCATTTTCATTCCCCCCCCTTTCTCTCTCTCTCTCTTTCTCTCTCTCTCTCTCTCTCTCTCTCTCTCTCTCTCTCTCTCTCTCTCTCTCTCTCTCACACACACACACACACACACACACACACACACACTCACTCACTCACTCACTCACTCATACAATGTTGCTTCAGATGACTTATGAAGAAAGTCCAGAATTTGGGGGGTAAATTGACTTCCTCTGGCCCCCAACTCATTTTACTGCCTTTTCCCCCCTAAGGGCAAATGTACATGTTATTTGGCAAATCTGGGAATTTCTGGTGTTGTAATGAGTGGCCTCAGTCATGTGAAATATGGCAAGCTCAGTATCCTCACTGTTTCTCAAAACCCTGTGGCTATCCCCCCAATTTCTCTTGCTCTCACCAGAAAGCTGTTTACTGGCCAGTACCAACAAATGTGATAGATTCTGAGCTGGATATAAACGAAAGAGGCCAGCATTTTTGAGTCCCGGTGCAATCTCCCTCTCAACTATCCTGTTAGGTCACTCATGTCCCCTAAACGCTGAGGTGGAGGCAAAGAGAGCAGAGAGGGGAGGGCTCTGGGAAGGCGGAGGTACTGGGCATGAGCACTAGGGTCGGAGTTAAGGCCCTGCTCTGCCGTGTCTTAGCTTGTGACACCAGACCTGAGCAGACACAGATTAAGGTGACAGACTGTCATCTGTCTGAGCTTCCGTTTCCTAATCTATAAAACAAGACTAATACTATATCTTTCAAAGGATTATTGTGAGGCTCAAAATAAAAGACATAGATACATAAAAACCCTGTGCATTTTTTTTCTACCAACTTCTTTCTCTGCCTCCTTGTGACCTCTTCCTTTAGGTTGAATGAACTTGAACATGACAAGACCTTAGCAATGAGACTGCGTACTCATGGAACAAAAGCTACTCCTCTGGGGATGAGAATACTCAGGTGGGTCCTGGTACACGTCCACCTGTGCTGTATCCTCAAGCTTAGGAGGATGGCCACCATTTTGAAAATCTGCCCTACAGGGCTCTCAAAGAACAGACTGACATCTTCTCCATACCCCAAGGCTATTTTCCCTAGACTAGGTTGGAAGAAGAGTAGAAAATATCAAATATATGCCATGAACCCAAACCCCTCAGAGGCTTGGCAGCTTTTACTCAGCACTGCAGAGACAAAGACAGAGCTTCTTATGCGACGCTCTTGACACGCTCCCAACACTGGGGAAGGAGGAGTTGAGTGAGGTGGAGGATGAGCTACAATACAGTTCCAACAGACACTATACAGTCCCTTTTAATACCTCATCTTTAACGAGAAAAAGAAAAAAGCATTTGGCAAAATGTATTACATTAACTTAATCCAGAGCCTCGATCTCTTTCAAAAAAACCTAACTGGTTCTCTCTGGAGTTAAAGCAATGTGAGCTAACTGTAGTCTCAAATTCCTCTCCCTGGAATCCTCAGGCAACTGCCCATCATGTTGGCAGATAAAGGGGAAGGGACAGACAAGTAGAGCCTGTGGTTCTCTGATCAGAGTCCCAGGTTCCCCAGAGCTCACCCAGTCACTCACAGCTATTGTATCCCTGGCAGGACCAGACAGACAGGCCATTTGTACTGCTTCTCCTTAGGACTGCCAGCGCCTCCCTTGAGAAGTCCCTCATCACAGCAGATAGAACTCGGAAGTGAGGTTCCAGGGCCTGACTCTTGGCCTATGGCCCCACTGACGACACAAAGCCACATTTATGAATGCCTCTCTTCCTAGTATAAGCGGAAACCACCTCAACGGAACAACAAAACTTAGAGTCCCAGGAGAGGAGTGATACAGCTGGGGCCAGGAGCCAAACAGATGGTGCCGAGATGGTTTACTGTACAAATGCTGAAGACAAATCCCAAATCTCCCAATTGTGGTTGTCCCAGTGGTAGAGGGGGAGGCAAGGTAGGAAGCAGATGGCTAGCTCACTTGAAAGTAGAGTTTTCTTAATAAACAACAAATTCAGAACCATACCATGCTCTGGACTCTCAAACTTGAGCCTGCATCAGAAGCATCTGGAAGGTTGCTCAAACCCAGAATGCTGGGCGCCTCTCCTAGAGTTTTTGGTTCAGTGGGTCTGGGGTGGGGCCTGGTAACTCGCATTTCTAACAAGTTCCAAGGTGATGCTGATGGTCTGGGGATCAACACACTAGATCAACCCTTCTCCAGCACCTGTTGGTCACTATTAGCTCTCGCAGCAAAAATGCTGGGATAAGAGGTAGGAAAAATGGGTATTTGAACACCACTGCAATTCAGCTGTCAGCATAATTTTCACTTTTATTCACTCTCATGTTTTCACATACCAAGAGTGCCAACTTTGGAGGATTAGGCTTGTAAGTTAAATACCACAGAGCAACTCTGTTCCTTCCTGCCAGGTTTTCAAATTCTGCCCTTGGTGACTGTGAGCAGCTGCCCAGTTCTGGCTGGAAAGTTCAAGTCCCCAATTACCATTTACTTACTTACTTTCTTTTTTTAATTATTTGTTTAATGTGTACAAAACAATGTAATAGTTAGACATGAAATCTTATCATTTGCAACGATATGGATGGATCTAGAGGACCATTGACTTTCAATGGCTAAGTAGCTCAAAAACTCACTGCACTTTTGCCATGAATTAGATTATCAGAAACTAAAGCTGGCAGTTATCATCAAACCTAATTCACAGAAAGCTCCCTTCTTACCTCAGTTCTGCTGTCAGTGGCAGGCAGTCTGTTCTAGAACATTTCCTCTCCTGACCTCCAGGGACTCTTGTCTAGGAGGTGGGTTGGGAGCTGCCCTAAACCTCTGCCTCCTACTGCCTTCTCCCTGTAGCTGTGTTCTTTAAGCTTCTTGGTCAGTTTTGTCTTGGCTGTCATGACCAACCTTCTCCTTTCTCTCTCTTCCTGGGAGAGGACCCAGCTATCCGCCCATGAGGGAGTGGGAAATGAATAGGTATATGGTATGTGCCCCAAGGATGTCATTCCAGGCAGACAAGTCTCAGCTTTGAGCAGGACGTTTGGGGCAGGAGGGAAATGATGGGAATAAGAAAAGGCAAATTCTGACCGCAGTCTCTTGGAAAAGTCTTTTCCCTCTCTGAGCCTCAGGTTCCCGCTATATAAATGATCTTACATCCCCTGATGTGCCCAAAGTCACTGATTCTGTTATTAGTTGACCAGGGTAATCACACTCCAGGTCCATCTTTCTCAATGACAAAAAGGAGATTTTTTTTGAAAAAGGGTAATTAGGTAGCTTTACAAGGTAGATGTTTATTAAGACATTTATCGCTAGTTTAATTAATTTAAAAAACTCAGGATCATTGCTCAAACTAAATAGAAAGAGTAACTAAACACTTCATTCAGTTCTAGAAACTGCCTCTAGCAGACCGGAGACAGTGAAGACCATTATGTGAAACTGTTATCCTGCTATGAGTTTGGTCATTTTACATTCCACTGGGAGTGATGGAAATACCCTGTTCGGTCTCCAGTGCATGCCTCCAGTAAGTGAGGATTGTTCAGGATCTTCTCAGAATGGATCCTGAGGCTCTACCTCCCCCTGTTCTCCCCAGGCCTATGGTTTCCTAGGCTCCTGAATTTCTATATGGGAGGGCTTTAGGGGTGACCGTCTGGCTGGGGTGGGGGTGGGGAATAAAGTTTATTTGCCTGGCCCTGTATAGAAGGTTGAGAATTCAACTGTCCAATAAAGAAGGGACAGGGAATGATAGATGGGAAGAGGTGATTGTCCCTTCACCTCTTCCTGCACTATCCTAAACTTGTTTTGGAGGTAGGGCCTGTGAACCTGGGCTGAGGTAAAAGCAAGGGTGAGTGTCCCTGGGTCCCTGAACTTGTTAGTTTCCTCAGGGTTCTCCTGGATGTAACACTTCAGTGTCTGAGCAGCAACAGGCTTGGTCTATTAATAATTCATGGGCTTGAAAATGTATCACCTAATGGGCACTGGGGATGGGGCAGGGATGACCGGATCCCCAGGCATCAGGCAAAACCATGGTCTAGGCCTTGCAGTGTGTTGGAGAGAGCAGAGGGGCAAGAGTTCCGGAAGTGTGTCACTGCTGCTCCAGCAGTTCTTCAGCCTGAAGAGTAGGGATGAGTGCGCGAGTAGCACATTCTTGCCATCTCTGTGCCTTTGCATGGCAAGGCCACCAACACTGAGACCAAGAGTCCCTTGAGGGCTGCACAGCAACACTAAGTTGAGATGTCACAACTGAAAAGACTCTTGCACAACTGCCGCAAACTCAATACTGTATTATTTGAGGGCCAAAAAATGGATGACAAACCACTTGGAAAAACACTCAATTCAATATACAGCTGAACCTTGAACAATACTGACCTTCCCCCTCCCCCAGTGACTGTTGAAAATTCACGTATAACTTTAGACTCTACAGTTGGCCCTTTGCATCTGTGGATTCAACCAACTAGGGAAACAGTGTATTAGATCTGCAGTTGGGAATCTGCGGTTGGGAATGCGATAATACTGCTTTTGATCCATGGTTGGTTGAATCCATGGATAGGAAACACACGGATACAAAGGGCCAATTGTATTTATTTAAAAAAAAATCCATGCATACGTGGACCCACATAGTTCAAATCTGTGTTGTTTACAGGTCACCTGTATATCAAAGCCACGACTTTGGGTGAGGCCCTACCTCTTCCTTCTCAAGGTTGCAGGGATATGGGATTAAGAGACATCTGAGACAGCAGCTCAGGAAAAGCCTGCTTCTTTCCTCTAATCTCACGGCACTATCTGTACCTCTTCACTGTCCTACTGCTGTCCCTCCTGCGCTCATGTCCACTTCCTTCTCCATTCTCTGGAGAGGTGGAGCGTGGGATCCAGTCTGGCACTCATCGTGCACATGAGCCTTGTACATGCTCCTCAGCAAGTAGCTGTTGATTAACCACTAAGTGACACGACCAGGCTAACAGCTGAAGATCAGCTGAGTCTTCACCTCCTAATACCCAGTGAGATCAGTGTAGGAAAGAAGAGAGAAGAATCGTGCTGGGGTTAAGACTTCCTGGAGATGGAGTCCCTGTCCAAAGTGCAGTCTAACTAAACCTTAGAAATCCATTTCAGGATCAGTCTCCCAGGTATTACCTTGTCTGGTGTGTTGTACTTGAGTGGGGCAGGGGCTCCCAGTCTCAACGTCACTGGGCACCAGAACATTGCAGGACAGCCCAGCTACAAAATAACTGGTTAGGCCACCCACACATAGTCATAGGAAAGGAAAACATGGCTCTACTTCCAGGAAGGTCTCTAGCTGGGTCCTTGCCATTGGAAAGCGAATTAAAAGTTCAATACTAGAAAAGGCTAATCATTACATCTGCTTAATTACATTGATGTGAATCTCACAGCCAAGTACTTTTTAGGGAGTTAATGTTGGAAAACACTTCCTTGCTCCTGGGCTCAAGTGGAATAGGATTTAGGATGTTTTTAACTTCTGGAAATTATCAAATGCCTTCCTATGGGCAAATTCCATAGGTCTCTAGGGACATCCTCTTTCCCTTACAGTTTTTCTGATGCTTTGCCTGTCTTTCTAAAATATTTCCTGACACCTGGCCAAGGTGTCACAGGATATTCTTTGGGCTTTAGCACCTCGGATCAATGGGTACTTATTAAAACAGGATTGGACATCTGCCTTAACACTTGTCATAGGTCAGGTTCCTTAGGAAATGGACTCTGGGATGGAGTTTAGCAGGCAGGATATTTTTAAGGAGTGCTCCGGGGATCGACACCCATGGAAAGGAGTAGAGGAAAGCTGGAGTGGGTAGAGGAGGAAGTTGAGCTGTGCTGCAGGCCTACTGTCAACTTGGCTGAACCAGGGGAGCTCTGGAGGTAGGATGGCCCTTCAGAGTTGTTTCAAGTTGAGCCAAAATGGCCAGGCCTTTTACACCCCTGCCTCAAGCAGTCACTGGATATGGACCACTGCCAACGGCACTCCCAGGGAGATCCGGCTGGACCTCAGAGTCTATCACATCATTCTCAACACAAACCCAAAATCATAACTACCATTTCTTAAGAACCTACCATGTGCAAAGCATTCTATAGTTATACAAGCATTAAAACAACAGCTCCATATAAAAGGTTTCTATTAACTCCATTTTACAAAAGAAGAAACTAAGGCTTAATGGAGTTAAATGACATGTCTAAGACCATACAACTCGTATATGGGATCAAACCCAGGCCTGCCTTGCCCCAAAGTTCACACTCTTTCCATTATGCTAAATTGCCATCCTTTGATTTTTCTCATATGGTTACAGCAGAAGCAACCTACATACAGCTCCATCCTTCTATGCAGCATTGGGGTGGATTTATAATCCTCTGACTTATATGTCTAAAGGTGTGGTTAAGTCCATTGCTTGAATTCTTTTCTGAGTTCTTTGGATCTTTTAGACCTGGGCACCACTGGCCTGTTTCAATCAGAAATCCACTCCTGTTGGAAAAAGTCCAGATGCTGTCTCTGAGAGCACACAAAGGAGGAAATCCTCCAAACCTAACAGGAAACCAGTAACTTAGTCCATAATACTTGAAGATGATGAATAAGAAATGAACAGCATTTAAAGCCAGATTTCTTCTTACCTTTTTCTTTTAGATTTTTGAGGACCAGAACATTTCCAAATTTCTATATTCTGGAGATTAGAGATGAGCTGGTAAGCAATCCCAAACCCTCAGATTGGGGAGCTGAGGCAGGAGCTGGGTGTAACACAAGAGGACATATGCACTCTCTGTGTCCCTGAAGGCTGCTATCAACCTTGTTCTTCCTTTGTGCTCTCCAGAGAGCCCAAAGCTTCAACGTGATGTGTGTACGCCAGAGGAAATCATTGGCTCATGACAAGAAAAGCTGCTGCCTCAGCTAAACGATATACCATCGGCAAATGTATTTGGTCCTGGGGGTTTTTCTCCCCAGGTAGAGGGTCTCACAGGTTGTTCCCTGGGGTGCTCTTTTTGTCAAAGATGCTTACTTAGGAAAGCATGTGACATCAGACCGGAAGTGGCACAGTCGGCAGACCGGGCTCTGGAGCAGCCTCCTCAGTGTAGTCAAGTCCTCCCTGCGCTTCAAGTGAGAATTTTTCATGCCTACTCTCCCTGCCCAGGGAGACTCTAGAGATGAAGAGGGATGGGATGATTCCCTCCATTTTCCTTGTTAACTAGAAGTGAACCTTAGTTTTGGGTAGGGAAGAATCTCTGACAAATCTCTGTCAACAGGATGGTATTTATCACAACAGAGGTTATGTATAAGGTATAGGGATAGTCTGGTGGAATGACACTACCAGAGAGACCTCACAAAGGAAGTGAGTTACACATTGAGCCTTGAAGGATACACAGAAGCTTGCCAGCCTAGGAGTGGGTGACTGGCAGAGGCAGAGCATGTGCAGAGCAGGGCATGTTCTAGGAATTCCAGCTAAGTGTCCGGTACAAGGAGGCCTCTGTAGGAGGTCAATATGGAGAGGCAGACAAGGGCCAGATGGTAATAGTGACGTGTGGCAAGATAAGGACTTGATTCAGTAGGTGACAGCAAGGGGTAGAGAGATTTTAAGTGGGAATAAGGCATGAATAGAGTTTGTGTTTGTGGAGGAGGACAGGAAGATGGTAAGGGAAAATCACTGTGACAACCTAACTGAGCTCTGCTAATGGCAATGAGAATAAAACGGGATGGATTAAAGAAACATTTAGGTGGCAGAATAAACAGTGCTTAAGTGACTGATTTGAAGAGGGGGCGTGAATAAGAAGTAGGAATGGAGTATAATTTCCACAAGGAGGCTGAAAGAATAGGTTGAAAAACTATCTTTAAATTGAGTGTTATCACCATGACTTTGGTGAATGGGTCATTAACTCTTTTAAGGCTCTGACATTAAATTAATTAAGGAAATAATTAAGATTTCTTAGATCAGTCATTACATTGATTTATTTTTAGAGCACACTGTTTTGGTAAATCTTGTCTTTTAAAAAACTGTTTGCTAGAATACATTTCCTTCTTGTCGGTACCATGGTTGAATTCAGTTATCAAAGCACAGAAATCATGTTTGTATAGAGATGTGCACAGTTCTGTAAAGTAAATTTCAGAAGCTCTCCTCTGAGCTTCCATAGTATTCTGGGCATAGCCTCCATCTCAATATGGTGGAACTATCTACTAGTTTGTCACAGAGACAGGGTGGGTAGGAAAGGGACCTTGTCTTACTCCTTTTGGTATGCCTAGTCCTTGAAACATAGTGGGCATTCAAGAAATTAATATTGACGGAATAAAAGCGGTAAAAATAAAAGTCGTAAGGTAAATCCCATTCCAAATGCCCTTATCCCAGACTGGCCAGCAGAACTGAAACTAATTCTGCACAAACAAACTATGGGGATGCCCCTGTTGACCGAGCAGCTGGGTCTCAGCTCTAACTTCGAGTTGGATATTGGTGATCGCTTTCACACCAAGGAGAGGCAATTCCAGGAAATGTAATACTTCTGAAGATTTAGCCCATTTGCAGGAGCTTTGGAAGCAATATTTTTTCAACTCTAAGATTCTGACTCAAAAAATATATTGAGAAAATTATTGGTTGCTCATATTTATCATCAAATTAGCCATGACAGCTGCAAAATGTTTTCACTTTAAGTTGAATCTCTTACGCTTCATTTGCATTTTCTCTAACTCAAGGATATTGTTAGAAAAAGCCAGGATTGCTGGTATAGGGGTGGAGGGAGAAGGTGTTTCATCTTTGGTTCTTTTGAGTTGAATTATATATTTTAAATTAATCATCTCTGTCATTAGAGGATTTGTCCATAGGCTTTTTACAAATTACAGTTGCTGGGAATTTACAATTTAAGAATTTATGAAGGTCAAGAATATGGAATTCCAATACCTGAAATGATAGCCTCAAAGACAAGAGTCCCTCACATCTGCCTCCTCCTTCTTCTAGAGCAGTCTAGTACCATTTCCCCAAAAATAAGACCTAGCTGGACAATCAGTTCCAATGCATCTTTTGGAGCAAAAATTAATACAAGACCTGGTCTTATTTTACTATAATATAAGACTGGGTCTTATATTAATTTTTGCTCCAAAAGACACATTAGAGCTGATGGTCCGACTAGGTCTTATTTTCGGGGAAACACGGTATAAGGGCTACTGCTGAGATGTAGACATTTCCAAAATGCAGCAACACTGAAACTCATTATGAGTTTTAACAACTTGCTTTGCAGAGTCTATGGGGTTTTGACAATCTAAATTTAGGTCTGCTTAATGGAATTGCTTTGCTTTAGAAAACAGATTTGTCAAGGGCTTTATAACCCTATTCTCCCTGAAATTTATTTAACCTTACTCATTTGGAACAATGGAAGTGGGAAGGGACAGGAGAGGGCAAGGATTACTTAGTAGTGTCTTAATTTTAAATATTTACAATGAAATGAAATTTTTGTTGCTTTCAAGGGCAACATATATAAAAGTTGAAATATAAATGGGTCTTGAGTAATTAGGTGTTCATAATCATAACACACAACACATTTTCATGAATAATAGTGTTCCATAAGATAGAGTACTTTAATATTTAAAGATTAATTAGACCCAGAACTTAAAGTTCTAGATATTTCACAGTACTTTTTATTCACCACTATACTGGGTGGAACAGTATCCCCCTATAATTCATGCCTACCTGGAAGATCAGAATGTGACCTTATTTGGAAATAAGGTGCTTGCTGATGTAATTAGTTAAGATGATGGCGTCCTGGATTAGGGTGGGCCCTAATTCCAGTGGATAATGTCCTTATAAGGAGGCCAAGTGGAGAAAGACACACACAGACAGAGGAGCCATATGAAGATGGAGGCAGAGATTAGAGTGAGGCAAAGGCTTACCAGCAACCACTAGTAGCCCAGAAAAGGCAAGGAAAGATTCTTTAGAGCCTTCAGAAGGAGAATGGCCCTGTTGACACTTTGATTTCAAACTTCCAGTCTCCAGAACTCAAGAAAATAAATTTCTGTTGTTTCAAGCCATTTAGTTTATGATTATTTGTTACAGCAGCCCTAGGATACTATACAACTCTCTTAGGTATATGGCAGTCCTTTTGACATTGAATGTAGCCTTGTATTATTTCATGTTTTCATATACAGCATGTCATCAAATAAGGTTGTTTCATTATAATGTTGGTAAGAAAAACACTGACTCCTGGCCAGGACCACTATCTGTGTGGAGTTTGCACGTACTCCCAAATCCTAAGACGTGCATATGAGGTTAACTGGGGTGTCCAAATTGTTCTAGTCTGAATGAGTGCGGGTGTGTGTGAGTGCGCTCTGCGATGGAAGACTGTCCTGTCTAGGGTTGGTTCCCGCCTTGCACCTTGAGCTGCCGGGATAGGCCACCTGTGGCCTTGAACCAAGAATTTATTTTCATCATTTAAAAAAGGAGAGGTCCTTTGTAAAAAATACAAACATTGCTCAAAAGTCTCGATTCCTTCAGGCTTACCTGGGATCCTAGGAGTCTATCCGAGGCATGAAAAGCTAAGTGTCAGCCAGAGAGCCGGACGGAATTCATGCATAGAATTTGGGGCTCCCTTTTCTGCTTCTCTCCTCTCTGGGATTCCCCGCCCCCCGCCAACTTTCTAGCTGCTGTGGTTGTTTCGAACTCTGACCTTTGTGGGTTTGATAGAAACTGTCGTTTCTATGAGTTTTAACTGCCTTATGACACCAAGTGGGACATGCAGTGAAGCTAAACGCCATAAAAGAACGGGAAGTTCGCCCACTACTATTTCCTCTCCCAATTGTAACCTTCCTTCCGTTCCTACCTGCTTTTGAATCATGCTCCAATGGCGTGAGACAGGTGTTTTTTAAATATTCTGTCAAGCACTTACAATTGTTATCTGTGGAGAGTTGGTTCAATAGGAAGTACTTGGCTATTACAGGAAGCAGAAACCTTCACTAAAAATTTTCATGCCAGTTTTTTTTAAATAAAAAGTTTTCCTGAACCCAAAGAACTAGGCAAGGGTACTAAACAAAAGCCAAAGTCATAACCAGTTATAAGCAGAGGGAAACTGATTTAAATTACTACTCAGGAAGTCTCAATTTAGTTTTTTTAAGAATATGAACTTATGTTTACCTGTTTAGAATATCAGTATGAATGAAGAGAATACTGCAACCTGAGCCTTTCCAGTCCTGCCACACTCCCATTCTGTGCCCATTGTGAGGATACTGACACACAAAAAATCACATCCAACCGCATGCGCACACAACCACATGTATCCAACTCCAAACACGCCGAAGTATAATGCAACCTTTGGGAAATTTCAGAGGGACATGGAGGAGGGGGTACACAGCACAATCGAGAGCAAAACTTTTCCCCAAATTACTTTCGAAACGTCTTCCCCAAAAGTTCACTTCCTCTGGCAGATACCCAAATCTCTCCTCCTCTCCTGTCTCCTAGTCCCATCTAATCCTCTTGCTCTGTGCTCTTGTTCTCTCTCTGTCTCTGTCTCTCTCCTAACTGCTTCAAATTTGCAACTCTATCTAATTCTCTGCTCAACACAGCAAAGGGAGAATAGTTGATTATAAATACTTATAATTTAATAGTTTCTCCTGTCACAGTTATATATTCATATATAATAGATGTGGACATAACAGGAAGGGAAGCGATGTGTCTCAGGATGGCAGAGTCTGAACTATGTGTGAGGCACTTTATTTACTTGCATTATTTCTGATCCTCTCCATTTTTCAGATGAGGAACTTCAGGCTCAGAGCCACTGTTAATTCTCTTTCCATCCCAGCACACAGACTCTGGGATATCTCTAACACATGAACGTAAAATGCATAGGAAACATGGAAGATATGTCTGAGAGTCTTGGGGGAGAAGAAGGGAGTGGAGGTTGGGTGGGTTGTCTTGTGCTCAGGAGGGAAGGTCTGGGGGCTGGGGTGGCTTAGGAAAAACATTTAAAGCAAGAGTCCTGCTAGGTGGGGCAGGGGGGATCCAGGACAGAAGGGGGTCTCAGCCTCATTTTGTTCTCTTCTTTCCCCTTGCTCCCCAGATGGTGGTCACATGGCCTCCTCTCTGTTCCTCAAACACTCCCAGCTCATTTTGAAAGACAGAGACACTGAATGATGACTTCATTAATTTATTTACTAAAGCTAATTAAAGTAGATACTCTGGAAGTCTCACAGGCAATTTCAGTCTTTAAAACACTGGATGACACCATTTCAAACAGTAAACTACTTCTCTTGGTTCACTTATAAGCTAAAAAGTACAAGCTTTTAAATTCCCAAACACCTCGTCAATTCAGGGTAAAGTGGTCCAAAAGAAAAACAAAACAAAACAAACCTTTCTTTCCTGTATCTGTAGAAGTGACTGCTTTTAAAGTTATCATTTGAGTAGAATTTAATGAATACCGGTACTTAGGTTACTTCTGTTTCATTGTATGATAGCCTCTAAAAATCTGAATTTCCTGGCATAAATATTTTGAATGATTCATTTTTAGCAAGCATTACACAGGGATGGCTGCTGGATATTTACCTTGGATCTAATGGTATTTGTGAAGAATATTAGCTAGGAAATACACTATTGATAAATTACAAAAAAGAAAAAAAGCCATGCATGGTTACAAAATTCCCACTTGTACTGTGTTCCAAATTCCATACATTTAGAAGCTCTCATCTCAATATCCTGCTGATAACTCTGAGTTAGGCAAAAATTGATGGCTAAAATTGTCTTCCTATAGATACAGGTGTTGTTTTACAAGAAGCTTTACAAAAGAAAATCCATTTGAAATTAAAATTTTTGATGTTAAAAACAATGGTTTTTATGATCAATCCATGGATTTAAGGTGGTTTCAAGGAAGAGCAAGGCATGGAAAACAAAAGAAGAATGAACAAATGATGAAAGAAGATGGAGAAGGAGGCAAGGGGATGATGAAGGTGAATCACTGAGAGTGACTCAGAAAGCAAGAAACATCACAGCCAGCGAGAGAGCACAGCGGCACATGCCTGATAGAGAGTGCAGAGCACTGGAAAAGTTTCAGTTTTGATCAATTCAATTTTCCTTTTTACTGAGGCAGAGGCAGCTGGAATACGTGAAAATTACGAGATAACTCAAACCCTACCACATTTCAAACATCTCCAATACGAAAAATCTTTTACCCCAGCTGTTAGCAAAAGCTAACAAGAGGCCAAGCTGATGATTTTGAAATAGCTATACCTGGACTTAATTCTCCCATAGACGAAGAAGCCAGATACGAGGGGTGGGGAAGGAAGAAGAAAGCAAGCTCATGCTGACAGTGCTAACTATGTGCCAGGTACTGGGCTACGCATTTCACATGTATTCTTTAATCTTCACAGCAACTTATGAAATAGGTACCATGATAAATAGTTTTCCCGTCTGTTAAAATGAGTTTTCCCATCTGTTACATGAATATGATACACTCATTTAACAGATGGGGAAAATAAGCACAGAGAAGGTAGGTAACCTGCTTATTATCACACAGCAAGTGACTGCGCTGGGAATTGGACCCAGGTAGTTTAATTATAGACCCTGAATACATAATCACTGTGCCATATGGCATTTTCCAAAATAACCAAGTTGATGGGATAAAAGGGATTGAAAGTGTATTGGGGTCTAACACCTGGCTGCTGCCACCTGGAAATCTGTTAGGTCTTGTGGTAGAAGTCCTGAGTTCTCTCTGGTGTTAAGTCTCTGACACTCACCACTATTTTTAAATAAGGAGGGAAAACCTACTTGAAGCTATCCTTTCTTTTAAATTCAAATATGAGTAAGTTAAAGAATTAAAAATGTTTGAATTTTTGACAGATTCACTTCAGTATATTAAAATTTCTACTAAATGTCAAATACTCCTTGAGGGAAACATTTCAGTAATTTGGTGATTGAATCATGTAGCAATTATAAGCCTAACTTCTCAAGCACTTTCCATAAAGAAGGCGTAATTTTTTTCAAAGTTTGTATAGATACACACATATACACATACACCAGTACCCTCTATATACATAGATGATATCTTCAAGCCAAGTTCCCATTTTTTTCAGGCTCTTTTATATGCCACAAGTTCTAAGAATTGTCAGAAAAGGACAGGACTGACACTGTCCCTTCACTAACATCTCTCAGAGCTAGAGTCCTCAGACGTTTTCCAGGCATGTCCCACTTTAAGGGTTCAGACTCCGTTATGAGTCACATGCATATCTTCTAAGGACCTTCAAGGGTTGCAAATGGGATGAAATGTAAATAACCAAAGGTTCAGGGTCAGCTACTTTAGTCTTTCTTTCTTATTTGCCATCTGTCCATAGATCACATTTTTGTGAATAAAACCCTAGAATTTGCGGGCCTATTCTTGGGATACTTCTTTTTCACAGCCATATAGGCCAAAAGCAACAGCAAGTAGGGTTATAAGCTTCCAGTGGCCGGCAGGCAAAACCACAGGGAAAGGACTCCACGAGGCTCGTGGATGGGGGCCCCACAGGCACCGAGCTTACCACTTCGGGGCCTGTGTGGATGGATGACTGGGAAAGGAAGGCCTTGGAGAGCCCCCACGAGGCTCCTGACAACCTCCTCAGTAACTGCAAGCTCCTTGCCCCTGCCTTCCCTCAGCCCATCCACTGCCATCTCACTGTCTTCAGAACGGACTTTCTATCCCTCTTCTAAATAAGTCTTAAGGCCCTGCTCACTTTACACCCAGTACTACAACTATTCATAAACATATTCTATTTCCTATTAGACTATAAGCTCCCTTCAGGGAGGGCCCACACCACTTCCCCTTTCTGGAACTCATGGAGCCTTGCTGGGAGATGCTCAACACATACTGAGCATTTACTAAACACTGAGACTGGAACCAGTCTCTGAGAACTGAGAAGTCATGGGCAGCTCTAGTCCTTAGGACTGGATGGGTACCCCATGAGCCTCGTAACGTTCACTCCTTGTACAAAGCTGGAGTTGTTGGATTATTCCACACAGGCCAATGGGGTTTTCTGAAGTCTGCTTTGTGTACTCACCAGTGTCCCAAAGGTGAAGCAGTCTGATAAGGCAATGCCTGTTTAAACACACATTAATCATGCATTAGGAGTCCTAAATTGAATGGCACAATACACAGGAAAATACCTTGGACACAAGGCATCCATTACAGGCAGAAGTGATCTCTCACGTCCTGCCGTGAACATATTTGGAGAGTAAGTGCACTTCAGGGAACTCTGCTTAGTTGAAAAAAAAAAAAGAAAAAGGATGAAAGAAGAAAAGAATACATTTGCATGCTGCATGGAGACTCTCTGGCTTGGGGAGCAGGACACACTAATTAGGCAGCCAGGGGCTTTGGAACTTGTATTGGTCATCAAGATGGATAAGCTACTCAATGCAAGTATGCCTCAGTTTCTCTGCTTCCTTCTTCCTCTTGGTATGCAGGAAAGCTAGGAGGTCCTTACACTGTAGGTTTTGATTACAAATACAGGCCCACTGCTCAGGGATCTCAGCTCTCCCAGCCGTAGGACCAGCAGTTGGTGCAGCGTCTGGAGAAGCCCATTCAGATCTTTGGTCTAGACCAGGACGGGGTGGTTGGAGAGGGAGAGGGAGAGGAAAATATGCCTAGTGAGGGACATGTGCCTCTTTTAACAAGATCCTAACCCATTCCTGTTCTCAAGATAAAGGGGAGCAGGTCCTAGTCTGGAGAGGAAATTTGCTTTACCCTTTAAAATGTGCATTCACACAGATGAACACCCATGCTTGACCTCCTACACTAGGGTTAAAGCTGATGACAGGTCACGGGAGATGACAATTCCGTGCCCCCTCTCAGCTCTTTCTGGCATGACTGGACTTCCCCACTCCCCCACTCACTCTCTCCTCTGGGCAAGGTCACATCAAGAGACACATCAACTGAGCCTCTTAACCTGTTTCACCTGCAGCCCCTGGATGACGCAGGCAGAGGCCAAGCACTCCCACTCGATGGGTCTGAGTCCCCAGAGTGAGCTCAGCTTGGGACCTTGCATTCTGAGATGAGGAAGAGCTGCTGAACAACAAGGCACAGCTGGGACATCCTGACCAGCGACGGCAATCTTAAGATTCTCAAATGGTTTTCCCCAGCTGCCTCGCTCAGCTGTTTTAATAACCAGAGACAAAAGCTGGGTGTTTCACAGAATGAATGCTCCCCTCATCATATTTTTTGGCACTTTGATTACGGGCAGAGTGACACTGACTTTGAACAACGGGATATTTAATCTTTACTCTAATTCCCTTCATAGAAACAAAGATTGATTAATTTTAGTTTCTTCCCTTTAAACGTGGTATGAGACCAGATAAAATTCAGACGGGTGCTCTGGAAATCTACAGTGGGAAAGCACTTTAAAAATGTTGGCATGATGATTACAAGTATATGAATGCATACGAAGAAAGACGAGAAGGAAATAAGACCAAATAATATTGTACTAAGGTGCTGAGATTAAGAGGGCTTTTCTCATAGTTTCTAAATGTTCTGTGATGTGGTATTTTTTGTAATGAAAAATATTTATAAATAAAACAATTCCTGGTGCTCTCAGACTTCAAGTATTAAACAGTTTGTGCTCTGGATAATTAAACATATATTACTGAATTCTCCACACACCAGATGCCATAATACAAGTGAAAGCACCTTAGACACAGTCAGGTGGTAAAAATATATTAGATATTATTGCCCCTCAATGCTTCTGAGAATCAGGCTGCCATATCAGCAAGCTATTTAGAATGGTTTGTTGAGGTGAGTGATACTCAGTATGGCTGAAGGGAAAATCCACATGCCATCAACAAAAACATCCTTGCACTAAAAAAGGGCTTGCCTACACCCAGGACAAATTCCATCTTGGCCAGACCTCTCTCCCTTCTTGGGTGGGGGACTGAACTGCTGATGGAAATATTCTTCTAGCCAGAGAGAGAGAGAGAGAGTTTCAGAGTTGCCATGTGGTCAAACTGCCATAGAGTGTCCCATCCAAGCTGGCCAAGTGGCTCTCCCAGGAGGAGTAAGATCAAACAACAATCTGCTCAGCACAGCAAGCCACTTCCTCATGAGGTGGGAAAATCTGGAGCTGCCTCATACTGACTTTTTATCATGCCCCACATAAGCAAATGCTGCACTAAATATCCAAATACATTTTATCAAGACGCTAGAGCAACATCAGCATTTATGCTCAGGCTAATGCTCTATTACGTGGATTACAGTCAACTGGAATAAAATGAATTTTCGCCACCACAACTCAATTGTTCTTTCTACAGCTTTTAATGAGATTCCGCCCAGTGTCACAGCAGTACTTATGTAATTACTCTACATAACTCCGCCAGCAAGGAGGGGATAAGATCTCCTTATCAGGGTATTGCACACCAGTGACACCTCAGCAGACTGTCTCAATGCACTGCTGGGAGTGCGGCCATCATGCAGAGGGAACGTACGGGTGACCGAGGCTTCAGCGCTGCAGAATAGCTTTTAGGGATGAGGGTGGCACTTTCCCAAAATTTCTTAAGAAAACAGTCTATGAAAAAAGAAAGGGAGCCTGTGCCTTCTAAGCTGGGTCCTCTTTACTCAGGATGGTCAAAGGGACATATGTGGCCTCACCCAGCCGTGCTGGAACCCCGGGACAATCCAGCAGGGAAGGGTAGTGAGCAGGAGAAGAGGGGGATGGAGTTGAAAAATCATTTGCTTCCTTGAGGAAAACTGTAGGTCAGCAGAAAGCTGAATAGAGGGAAAAAAAGAGCTGCTGAGAAAGAGGTTGAATCTGGTCTTGGGAAAGTATCTAAATTAGGAAATGGGCTTCTGACCCCTCCTGCTGGGGAACTCAGCAGCCAGGAGCTGGACCTTGAAAAGTTCCACAGAGGCTGTCTGTCTGTCCTGTGGGCCTAAGAATGACTTTCTGTTCTACCTGCAGTTCTGCTTCAGACTGTGAGAGATGGAAGCCCAGGGCAAACCTCAGGGCCAGCACAAAATCCAAGACCACAGCCCAGCGACTTGCCCACCAGGCCTGTCCAGTGAAGGAATTCAATCAAGACAACGTAGCAGCACAATCTCGGTATCTGCTCACGAGTTCTGAGTGTTCCCAGGCAGACAGAACTCCACAGAATCTGCCAGGCTAGAGCGAGGAGGAGGGGCAGGACCACACGGGGGCCTTACAAAGTCCTCCTCCTGTGCTGGGCTTCTCCCTGGTCGCTTCCCCGCCCTCAAGCAAGGCCCAGTCCTTGGTGGTGGAGGTGGGCGGGGTGAGGAGACAGAAAAGGTGTTCTTCCTACTCCACTTGCTTAGTCAGATAGCAATGGGACATGCAAATGGTGAACTCTATTCTTACGGTCTACACTGTAGGTTACTTTGTTCTAAACAGCCGACGTTACCGCTCAAAGCCACAGACCACGCTGCTCACTAAGCCTGGAGATCCTTCTTTGCACCTTACACACCTGCCCTTCACATCTACTTCCGTCACATTTTATCTCCAGCCTCCCCACCAGTAACAAAAACCACCTCACACCTCACTACAATTTACACGCTTTGTGTAAACAGAGAGACTGCTTAGCAAGTTTCCACATCGTACTTCCATCTATTACTTCCATGGGTGGTATTATTTACACTTAGGTGTGTGAACAGTAAGACTCGAGCGATAATCATACTTAGCACATTTTTAACCCTTCAAAGGGTATTCACAGCTATTATGTGATTTTTACAGTCTGTGCAGGATGGGCATTCGTCCTAATTTATAAATGAAGAACAGGTAACCACAGATGTTAAGTGACTTGCCAAAAGGTTATGGCACAGGTGAAACCAATTCCCAGATTTCTTGATCCTAACTCAAGGTCTAGTTCTATGAAAAAGTTCTGTGCTACCTGAGTGGAATGATCATTACAGGAGAAATTTGGCAGAGTGGAGCTGCTGCATGTGATGGCAAGAAAGCTACTCAGCCAAGCCTTGTCAGTGCCCAGATTCAATTAAATGTCATCAGGAAAAGGGCTATTCAGTTTATGCACGTCTCATCCCTTTCTGATCTCAGCCTGTTACTGGGGACTGGCCCAAAATGGCACTGACTGGGATCCAGAGCATTCTTCTGGGCCAGAGACACTTCTGTATGATTACCCAGGAGATGGCGGCCTGCTGGAGGCTGAAGCCCAAAGCAGATGGGCAAGCTCATCAATGCCCTCGGCAGCGCCCCTGGCCCACTGGGGCGCTGGGAGAGACAGTGACTGAGTCACAGGTTTTCTTACGGACCCCACATTATTCAGTTGGCCATATGTGTTTCCCTACCCCAAATTCAGGGACTGAGTGAGAGGACAGAGTGAGAATTTTGGGGGCCAAAGTAAGATGAATAATATTGAAGGGTAAGCATAAGAATAACTCAAACAAAGGTAAACTGGGTTGCTTTTCACTCCCTCAGGAGCCATCCCAAAATGTGTAGGTGATAATGGATGTGGGGAAGGAGAGTTGATACGTGCCCTAACTGAACAACTATGACATTTTACTTAGCATTTCTGTAGCATCTCTTTCGGCAGATCTCGGCGCTTACCACATCCACCTTCTCTTAACTTGATGAAACAGCTCTGTCTAATAGGCGATCAGAGTCCATGCCCTTTAAAAGACTGTTCCCACCATCCCGCAAGGCCTACAATGAAATTTATCTTTCTTCATGAAAGCTTTTCTGATTCCTTCCAATTATCTGTGTGATTTCCTTCCTTTAAAGGCTCGAAACATTCATCTCTAAACTCGTGTCTTTTTATTTTTTTTTACAGACGTTTGTGCAGTAGGTTCATTCTCCCACAAGGAATAATCATTAAATTATGTTTCTTGTGGGTAGGAACTGTGTCCCATTCACTGTTTAATCACCACAAGGCCTGACAATAATGCCTTGGCCATGGTGAGTGCTCCATGAATTCTGTTAAACAGACGTGAATTATTTTCTCCCTATCTCTATGCTGGGGCCTCTCAGTTTCTCCCTGGGGTTCTCCTGGGTAGCTGTGACCACAGTGAGTGCCCACCTCCATGGAAGGAGCTGAGCAGAGGCACAGCCTTCATCTGTCCAGGGTGTGGTGTAAGCAAAGGTGGACAACTTGATCTGGAGTTCAGATTAGGTGATTGCTAAGGTTCCTTTTAATTCTCAAACTATAATTCTAAAATTCTGATTAAACGAAAATAACGGGTTAGTGAAGCTGAAGGGGGAATAATGAATATGGAATTAATGAATAAATGAAAAGGAAGTTGGGTATGTTGTGGGCCAGGGAAAAATGCTAAATACTCAGGGAAGGCTTTTAAGGGGAGATACAGTTTAAGATGCTCAATGAATAACGAACGGGAAGAACATTTCCCAGAGAAAGGGGGGCTGTTTCTAGTACAACAGGCTCTGGTACAGGAAATGGCTTGAAATGAGATCAAATGAATACAAAGTAAATCTGACAAGCAGAGGAAAGGCAGTGAGGTAGTCTGAAACAAGTGACAATCTGAAAAGACAAGTGAACTCAAAGACACTGTGTGTGTGTGTGTGTGTGTGTGTGTGTGTGTGTGTGTGTATAGGTAGATGTGTTGTATGAAATATAGGCTTTGGAATCAGATTAGTATGGAATCCTGGCTGCCATGTTTACTAGCTGTGTGACATTGGATAAATTATTTAACCTCTCTAAGTTTTAGTTTCCTCTCTAAGTTTTATGTTTATCATGAAGATATATATGCATCTTCATGTGAGGTTAAATGAGATAAACGATATAAAATGCTTAGCACAGCGCCCAGCCTTCATTCATTTAACAGATATTTATTGAGTGGTTGTATGTGCTGGATAGTACGCTAAGCATTTTAAGCTAAGCATGGTAAATAATCAGAAAATGGAAGCTATAATTATTATTAGCCAAAGGGACTATGCCTCCCCTTCTTGCATCCCCTACTGCAAATTATGTCCCTTTTGATTGTGGAACTTAGAAGAAAAAATGGCATTTTACTCTATATGTGAGTTCATTTATTCGCTTTTGGTATATTTTGCTTAAAAAAAATAAAACGAACCAAAAATTTGTCCTCAGCTTTACACTGTAAACACAAATTAAGTAACAAGAATTTTCTTAAAATCTCAACTCTTTAACACTGTCTCCCCTTTGAGCACAGAGGAGAGATTACACAGATCCTTCCCTCCTCTTGGAAAGTCATTTCTTGATACAGTACCCAAAGAGACATCTTGAAAGACACATGCATGGTTATGTGTCCCATCTCCAGGGAAAGTCTTCTCCCTTGGATGTGAAACAGGCTTTAGCAGCTGCTCAGTGTCATTAGACCAGGGACAAGTCAACTGCTCTCTCAGGCTTAAAATCTCAAACCCAAAATACTAAGCATTTGACCAGGAAAAGGAAGGCAGTGGGGATCCAGTTATCATGAGGGATTTCTTATTGATCTTATGAGGTTTCTGAAAGTCTGATTTGTATTTATGTACATAGGTATTTGTATGTATTGTACTATGGAGAAATAGCTGAAAGGCGCCGGCTTTGCAAAAAAGGGCTGTTTTTTTGTGTGTCGATCAGCAAACTATAAAACATGAATGAGGTTTATTTTTGCTAAGCACACAAGTTCTTAATACACTTCATGAGCAATCAATCTCTGGGGTAAATATATTAGTTTCCAATAAAGGAGCAAGTTGTTCTTATATATGTTACAATGTTTTCCAATGAGCTGTCTCTACTCTGTAACCAAGAATAAGATAGCAACTTCAGAGACTGTTTTCTTGAGGTTTTGGCTGTATGAGAGAACCAAAGTGTTTTCAGAATTTCAGACAGATAATTTGGGATCCATTTGGGGTTCAGGTATTTTTGTGGAAGTTTCCCACAGATAAGGCAAAGGCATAAGGATTCGGTAACTAGTACGTGCAAACAAGGATTCTAGAAAATCACTCATGGTTACACTTATTCAAGCCTTGGTTGGGTAAAAAGAAAGGAGGGCACACATTCACTGTTTCACGTCATAATTTGAATGTGATTCCATCACACTTACAGTAGATCCTTTTCCAAAATAATGCTTGGTTTTCTCTAATCCTCTTTATTCTTACTTGACACAATAATCTCTTGGCAGGATAAGGTATTTTCCGTCATAAATTTATAAACTGTAATCAACAATCTCCCAACAAACAAAAGCCCTGGACCAGATGGCTTTACAGGTGAATTTTAAAACAGACATTCAAAACAGAATTATCACCTATACTCCTCAAGCTATTCCAAAAAGTCCACAAGGAGGGAAGGCTCCCAAACATTTTTACAAGGCCACTATCACCCTGATCCCCAAATCAGACAAAGACACTACAAAAAAAGAAAACTACAGGCCAATATCTCTAATGAACATAGATGCAAAAATCCTCAAAAAAATATTAGCAAACAGAATTCATCAATACATTAAAAAGATCATACACCATGATCAAGTGGGGATTCATTCCTGGTATGCAAGGGTGGTTCAACCACCATCTGCAAATCAATTCCACATTAACAAAATGAAAAATAAAAATCATATCATCATATCAATAGATGCAGAAAAAGCATTTGACAAAATCCAGCAGCCATTGATGATAAAAACCCTTAAGAAAGTGGGAATAGAGGGATCATATCTCAACATAATAAAGGCCATATATGATAAACCCACAGCTAACATCATACTCAATGGGGAAAAACTAAAACCATTCCCCTTAAGATCAGGAACAAGGCAAGGTTGCCCACTTTCTCCACTTCTATTCAACATAGTGCTGGAAGTTCTAGCCACAGCAATCAGACAAGAAAAAGAAATAAAAGGCATCCAAAGTGGTAAGGAGGAAGTAAAATTGTCATTATATGCAGATGACATGATACCATATATAGAGAACCCTAAAGACTCTAGGAAAAAACTATTAGAACTGATAAACGAATTTAGAAAAGTAGCAGGATACAAAATTAATATTCAGAAATCAGTTGCATTTGTATATACCAATAATAAAATATCAGAAGGAGAAATTAAGAAAACAATTCCATTTACAATTGCTTCAAAGACTATAGAATACCTGGGAATTTTATATACAAAATTATCTATAAAATAAAAAGAAGTAAAAGATCTGTACTCAGAAATTTATAAGACACTGAAGAGAGAAATTAACGAAGATACAAAAAAATGGAAACACATACCATGCTCATGGATAGGAAGAATTAATATAGTTAAAATGTCCATACTGCCTAAGGCAATATACAGATTCAACGCAATTCCTATCAAATTACCAAGGACATTTTTCAAAGAAATAGAATATATAATCCTAAAATTTATATGGAACCATAAAAGACCCCGGATAGCCTTGGCAATCTTGAGAAATAAGAACAAAGTGGGAGGTATAACGACACCTGACATCAAATTATACTAGGCTATAGTGATCAAAACAGCAGGGTACTGGCATAAAATCAAACCCACAGATCAATGGAACAGAATAAAGGGCCCAGAAATAAATCCATGTCTATATGGTCATTTAATCTACAACAATGGAAGCAAGAATTTACAGTGCGGTAAAGACAGTCTATTCAATAAATGGTGCTGGGAAACCTGGACAGACACATGCAAAAAAATGAAGCTGGACCACCTCCTTACATCATATACAAGAATAGATTCAAAATGGATTAAAGACATAAATGTAAGATCTGAAACCATGAAATTCCTAGAAAATACAGGAAGAAACTTTACAGACATTACCCGGAGTAAGATTTTTACTGATATATCCCCTCGGGCAAGGGAAGTAGAGAAAAAATAAACATGTGGGATTACATCAAACTAAAAAGTTTTTTCACAGCAAAGGAAACCATCAATAAAACAAAAAGGGATCCTACTGAATGGGAGAAGATATTTGCCAATGATACATCCGATAAGGATATATCCCAAATTTATAAAAAATTCACTCAACTCAACTCCAAAAAACAAACAACCCAATTAAAAAATGGGCAGAGGACATGAAGAGACATTTTTCTAAAAAGGACATACAGATGCCAAACAGACATATGAAAAAATGTTCAACTTCACTATTCATTAGAGAAATGCAAATAAAAACCACAATGAGATACCACCTCACCGCAGTCAAAATGGCTATCATCAATAAATCAACAAACAACAAGTGCTGGCGCGGATGTGGAGAAAAGGAAACCCTTGTGCACTGTTGGTGGGATTGCAGATTGGTGCAGCCACTATGGAAAACAGTATGGAGGTATCTCAAAAATCTGAAAATGGAACTACCTTATGATCCAGCAATTCCACTCCTAGGTATCTATCCAGAGAAATCCAAAACTCTAATTCGAAAAAATTTATGCACCCCTATGTTTATTGCAGCACTATACACAATAGCCAAGACATGGAAACAACCGAAATGCCCATTGGTAGACGACTGGATTAAGAAACTGTGCTACATTGATACAATGGAGTATTACGCAGCCATAAAGAAGAATGAAATCCTACCATTTGCAACAACATGGATGGACCTAGAGAACATTATGTTAAGTGAAATAAGTCAGACAGAGAAAGACACACACCATATGATCTCACTTATATGTGGAATCTAAAGAAAAGAATAAATGAATGAACTAATCAGGAACAGTCTCAGAGACATAGAGAAAAAACTAAGGGTTGATAGATAGGGGTGGGGTAGGGATAAGGGGGAAGGTGAGGGGATTAGAAAGCACAGTCGGTAACTGCAAGATGGCCACAGGGATACGAAAGTCAATTTGGGGAATGTAATCAATAATGCTGTAAAGAATTTGTAGGGTATCCGATGGACACTTGTCTCATTAGGGAGACCACCTCAGGGATGATGTAGATGCCTGATCACTGCACTGTACACCTGAAGCTGAAGCTGAACAATAATGAATGTCAACTACAATTTGACATACATATATATATATATATATATATATATATATATATATATATACACACACACACACACGCACACACACACACACATATATACATACATATATATATCTCTATCTATCTATATATATATATTACAAAAAGTGGAGTACAACATTAGGAATAGAGACAGTGGAAATGTAATGGCTGTGTGCGATGTCAGAGGGGTAGTGGATGGGAGGAGCGGCATTGTCACTGTGTGAGGGATATAAATGATAAATGTCTAACTATTACATTGTTTTGTGCACCTGAAACTAATAAAAAAATCTTTAAAAATAAAGAAATAAGGATCAAGCTCTCCAACTCCAAATATTACACAATTTCCATTACACTACATAATTTTGGTTAAAATAAATGGTATGTTCTGACTTTTTGTAAATCAAATTTATACTTCATAAGAAATTGCAATTAATGTGGACAAATCCTGTAACTTCTTTTATTTATTTTCTATGCATATATGTGAAAATTTATAGAAATCATAAATGAAAGTTTGCATTCTCTAATAAATTAAAACTATCATTTATGGGGAAAAAATTATAAACCTTTACAAAGGAAATTACTTAGGGGGAAATTAGTTCAAATGTCAAGTAACTTAAGGGACTTAATCTTGGAATTTATGTTTCTATTTTTAATGTTTTAATCCTAATGCAATTTTTTTCCGTAAGTCCCTTCACGTATTAAAGGTACTAAATGAGCTGTCATGCAAATAGCTCATTAGAAGGGAAATCAGAATGTTCTTCCTCATTTATTCTTTTAAATTCAGCTGTTTTGTGGGAAGATGAAAAAAATAAATAAAATCAAACCAATTAAAATACACATGATGTGAGATGACATAATTTCTGCTCCAAAATTTCCAACATCTCAGTTACTTAGAAATATCTGCTCAACTTAAATAAATAAATAAATAAATTGAACGCAGGAATCTCAAAAAGTCATTCAGTCTGCTCCTGCTCCTGAGTGATATGACAACTAAAATAGATTCCAAATGTAATTGCCTATATTAATGTTTCCGAACCTTAACTTTCCAACATTCCAAGACATCAAACAAAATTAATTTTAAACCATTTTCATTTGTTTAAGATACAATATAGCACTTTCCTCATGCACACGTGTGTGTGTGTGTGTGTGTGTGTGTGTGTGTGTGTCTCCTTCTAAAAGTCTGGAAGTTATGAGTCTATGAATTTCAGAAGCGGTACAAGCAAGGAGGCGATTCCTAATGTCCATTAGTAGTTGGCCATCATTGAGATAACTTTATCTTTAGGCTTTTTCTCTTTTGTCTCTGTAACATTGATCATACTGTTATCTCATTTCTTCTAACTCTACCATCTGTGAAAATGAAAAATTACCATCATCCATCCCTTATTTGCTCTTTTATCTACAAGATCAGGAGGCAGTTAAGTCAGTCTTTTTTGAGGGGAGTAAATATCTGCTTATCATCGCCTTTAAAAACTAATTCATAAGTTTTGCAATTTGGCAAGTGCATGTTCACAAAAATTCTCTAATTTAAAAATTATTCTTAATCTTTTTTACAGCTGTGAAAACCGAGTGAGGTTATGTGTCACCTATTAAAGTATGTGTGATGATTCTAATCAGGTGGCTAGAAAATGCTGAGGAGGGGTTCGTATCCGGGTTCTCTGCTCCAAACCCTTGATTCTCTCCAGTGTTCCTTAGTGACCTCCCAGGTGTCATTTGTGTTTCTTTTTTTTTTTTTTTTTTTTTTCATTTCATTTGTGTTTCTTGATCTCCGTTTTCTCTGTGTGCTTTTTGTCATGCAGCCCCAAACTGAAGGAACACATCAGTGTTGTACAGTGAAAGCATTACCATTTGATTTTGAATGTTGTGCTCTCACCAAAATCCTTTCAAAATAGCCTCTTCTCATTGATTATGAATTCAACTACGAGTCTGCCTTGATTCCCAATCATTTCTCCTGTTTCCTTGTGCTAGCAAGCAAACATCATTGTTTATTTACTTAGTTTCCTTTCCCTCCTAAACACAGAGACCATTTACGGAGTCCTTACTGTGGGAGATGTGCTGTGCTTATTTCATTTCACTACATTCTCATATAACTCCATGACATATGCATTATTATCCTATTTTACAGATGAAGAAACTGAGGCTCAGAGAGGTTAAGTATGTGTCACCTATTAAACTATTTGTGATTATTTCTAGAATATATCTTAAGAGAATTTGAAATCGCCTTTCAGGTTTCTCATTGTCCCACTTATGACACATGTGTTCCCTCTTTCTTAAGTAAATTAAAGAAGCACTAAATGTCATTCTAAGGAATGGCTCACTTGTGCACACACCAGGACCCAGACTATCAGAGTCATGGCTCCCATAGTAGCTGGCACAGTGGGGCTGAATAAAACTGTGCTGAGGGCTGCTCACGCCTTTGACTATCACTGATGGACCTGAGTAAAAAGGAAGAGGAAAATAATCAAGGAAGGAAAGAAAACGGAAAAGGTGAAAGAAAGGAGAAAAAAGGAGATGCTTTTGCATGTTTCTGTTGCCTCTGAGGTAAATGCTTTTTAAAAGGAGCGTTTGTTGCTTTACCGTCTATAATCAAGTTCTTACTATTGATCAAGTGCCTGCTGTTTCCTGTGTGATGGTCTCTGTGATTAAGTTATCACCAAGATGACAGACCCCACAGAGACCGAAATATTCTAGTACTGGACTTTGTTCTTCTCTGCTGGCCATTTATGTGCTTCTAACTCACAACTGGCACACCAGCAACACTGGCTCAACTCTTCTATCCATTCTCTGAACAGAGTAGAAAAGGAGAGGCCTTCCCTACCTCAATCCAAAGCCTAACCCCCACCATCACCGAGTCCTGCGCTGTCTTACAAATTCAAACAACCTCTAGTGACTAATTATGTAAGATGTCTCTCTCTCTCCTTGGACCTCATAGCTCACTGCCTCAATTCCTCTAAACAGAGCCATCTGTTAGCTAAGGACTCAACATCAAAACATTCTTTGATGAGTCACAATTACTGACAAGTACAATGTGAGTACTGCCAGAATGATAAATTTAACACTACTCAAATATTCATCAAGGACTAAATAAAGAGCCTTTTAGGTTTCAAAAACAAAATATTTTAAGGTTTAAAAAACTGGTTGGCTTTAAAAATAAACTAAATACAGTCCTGGTAGTTCCAAAGAAATTGACTGGAATTGAGGTTGTGTTAGCAAAGCTGACATTATGTGCCTGAAAATAATCTTGATTGATTTTAATAGTTGAAACGGAAAACTTTGCACATATAGTAGTGAGGTAAGCACAATGCACTGGGAGATGAGACACACGAGTCCTGACTTCAGCTGAGACATCAACCAACTATCTTATGTCTCTAGACCAGATGATTACCAAAATCCCTTCCAGGGCGAATACTCCATCATTCTGTGAGTGTATGATTTACATCCATAGACACATGGCCGCTCTTTGGAGTCTAAGAGGACCACACTGACATCAATATTCTCTGTGTTGAGATTCCTGGCATCTCAGAGATTTTTTTCTGGATGTTCTTGCTTGTTAAAAGACTTGCGAATACAGTGAGTGAACTTAGGCCATATTTCCTTTCCCTGTTAATAGGTTCTAGTGGGCAGGACCCATTACTTGGTACCACTGCAAGAGCAAGTTACTTACACTCACACTCACTAAACTTCTTCAGTAAGATGATTATTATTTTTTTAAATGAGATCCACATAATGGAAACCAACAGTTCTCCTTCAGTCTGTTTTGTAATCAATTAAAGATAAATAAAAAAGAGCTCAGCAATAATGAGCAGTGGGAAAAGATATAATTTAGAATTCTGAGTCCTTTTTTAGGACTCAAGGCTGAGTAGCAAAAGTAGACAAATTGAAATCTAATTGTGTGTTTGAAGAAAATGTAACCTATATTAAGCTGCTTTAAAAGTATCTGTGAATGCAACTTCTGTTATAACCAGAGATTAAGTAAGGTGACTATTCACTGGTTATAGATCAACTTTAAGAAGATTAGTCACAAAGATTCATCTCAGAAATGTTACTTCACACAGTGGGTCAGACTCAGTCAAAAGTTCTTATATATAATAATATGATAATCTTATGAGTGCATTTTCCCTGTTCATTTCTTTGATAAATAATGCTTTTGTACTTACTGTTCCTGAAATATTTTTCTTTTTCAAGCATGAAAACAATATAGCATTAAATATTGAAAAAAAAAACAATTATAATGACAGAATCCTGACATAACAAGGTTTTTCGATGTTGGCATATTGGATTTTGGCCTCTTTCACATGCTGATGCTTTTTTCTTAGTGTAACAAAGCACACGTCCAGAAGCCTGCCCTCACTGGACTGAAGCTATTACCTAAAGGCCAAATCCAAATGATGACAATTCTCTTTTGACCTTGCATTCTGCCAGTTTTATGTCTTCGAGAGTTGACAACATTGTGCTTTATGACTGGAGTCTCCCTATGTCATTGCTTTGGGTCTTCTCTAGAAGATGCAACCTTGGATCACTAAATAAATGAAAATATGATAATTTGTAGCCCATGGTTCAGAAGACTCAGAGCTGGCACACCCAACATAACTGTAGGTAGAAGACTGAAGGAGACTAAATATGACTAAGGGTTGCTATAAAATAAAGAGCAAGCAAAGAAAGAGAGTACGACTAAACTAAGGTTTGTACTGAAAGGGAGCCTAATACTAACAAGAGAACTCACCTAGTACAGAAAGGGATAAAGGATGGCCTGGGGACCTAGTACTTTTTAAGTTGACAATTAGGGATTCCAGCTATAGTTAACCCATAGCCCTTATGGCTAAGGATGCACAAGAGTAAATCGAGAGCATGGAGGCAGGGCTTGGAGAAGTGGGCAGAGGCTTCTCCTGACTCTATTTTGTATTTATTGCATCCTATCCCCCCAAGTTAGGATGAATCTTGATCCTTCACTTTGACAACCTGTCTAAACCGTATGATGTGCACTAAGATAATACCTGACGTTTACTGATGACGTGTCAGGCACTTATACCTCTATTGTCCCTCACTGGGCAAAGTAAGCATTATCACTGTATTTTCATTTTATGACAGAGGAAGCTAAGGAATTATGAGGTCAAGTAAATTGCCAGGATTTCACATAGTTAATGTGTCTGGGTTGGAATTTAGACATGTGTAACACTTAAGACTGAACTCCAGCCCCGTCCCCTCCCCCACTATGCCACTCTATAAGGTACAGATGTAAAATTTTTAAAAAATTAGTCATTTTTAAGATTCAAAGAAACACAAATGAGGGTACTGTTAATATGCTAAGCATGGCCACCAGGGACTATAAAATTCTATCTCAGTTCAGGTAATATTTTCCCACAGATGTTAATGAAAGTGCCTCTTACGTGCAAAGCGCTGGGCCCTGAGGCAGAAAGATATAAAAATCATAAGTCTTGGCTTCTAAGAGTTTATAATCCAATTGGACAAGCTAGGAAGACAGTTGAGTAACAAAAATAACTATTTAATATAACAATAAAAGTTATATCATGAAGGAATATATGATTAATTGTCAACTCAAACAGAATTAAAACCGAGAAAAGGGAGACATTCATGTTATGGTCTGGAAGGGTTTAGGAAGACTTCTTGGAGGAGGAAGGGTTGAGGCTCATTCTTAGGGACTGATAAAATCTAGGCAGACACAGGAATGGCGGCAGTGGGGTGCACTCTTTGAGTTCTCCTCCGGATCTTACCACAAACGGGACATCTATAACCCATCAAAGGACTCTCTGCTCATCACGCAGAACAGCTAAGAGACTCGTGGAAGGATTACTTGAAGGTGGGCAAATTGGGCGAGTAGGGGAGGAGGGAAGGGAGCGGAGTGGAGACACGGCCTGCATCCGAGGCAGTGGAGACGTGGCCCGCATCTGCAGAGACACAGGGGATCCCAGGATGGACAGAGAACACAAAAGCCAGGAGGTGGGCTCTTTCCCTGTGTCCCATATCTGATCTCTCCAGCCGAGGGGCAGCATATCCAGCATTTGAGGCAATAACCTCAGCTAAGACCTCCAGCTGGGCCCTAGGCCGGACAAAGGACACAAACTCCATACCTGGGCCCCTCCCCCACTCTTCCAATCCTACCCACGCCCTTCCAGAGACTTAAACTGGCCCCTGAACTAAGGACTAGAGTCAGATTACAGAGGAGCCTTAGTGCTCAGGCTCTGGGAAGACTGGCTGCAGCTCTGACCCAGGGAAGAGGCTGGGAAGAGTGTGATTTTTGCTGGGCTAGGAGAGAAGAGACTCCTCCACCCCCAGCCACCACCTTTTTTGGCCTGCGGGAAGAATGTGACACGGCTGGGCTGGAAGAGAGAAGACCCCTCCATCCCCAGCCCCCACCCTTTCTGGCCTGCCTAGGGCAGGGCAATTACAACTGCGGAGGCATTCCCAAGGATCAGCAGTAAGCCACAGAAGCAGCTCTGGGCTTTCAGCAGCTCAGAAAGGATGCAGCGAAAGCAGTCCTAAGAGGGAAATTCATAGCATTGCAGTCCTACCTACAGAAACAAGAAAAATCACTAATCGACAGAAACTATGCATCCCATAGTTTTTGGGTCATTGTGTTTTCATTTTCGTTTGTCTTGAGATATCTTTTGATTTCTTCCTTGATCTCCTGGTTGATCCATTCATTATTTAGTAACATGTTATTCATACTTAAGGGATCTGGAAAAAGAACAGCAAAAGAAGCCCACAGGGAGTACAAGGAAGGAGATAATAAAGATCAGAGCAGAAATAAATGAAATAGAAACCAGAAAAACAATACAAAAGATCAATGAATCCAAGAGTTGGTTCTTAGAGAAGATAAACAAAATCGACAAACTCATTAAAAAAAAGAGAGAGAGGATCCAAATTAATAAAATCAGAAATGCAAGAGGAGAAGTGACAACAGACACCACAGAAATACAAAAAATTTTAAGAAATTACTATGAGCAACTATATGCCAACAAATTTGACAATCTGGAAGAAATAGACAATTTTCTAGAGGCATACAACTTTCCAAGGCTAACTAAAGAAGAAACAGAAAACCTGAATAGACTGATTACCGCCAGGGAAATTGAATCAGTAACCAACAATCTCTCAACAAACAAAAGCCTTGGACCAGATGGCTTTACAGGTGAATTTTACAAAACGTTCAAAAAAGAATTATCACCTATTCGCCTCAAGCTCTTCCAAAAAATCCAGAAGGAGGGAAGGCTCCCAAACTCTTTTTACGAAGCCACTATCACCCTGATCCCCAAATCAGACAAAGACACCACAAAAAAAGAAAACTACAGGCCGATATCTCTAATGAACATAGATGCAAAAATCCTCAACAAAACATTAGCGAACAGAATTCAGAAACACATTAAAAAGATCATACACCATGATCAAGTGGGATTCATCCCTGGTGTGCAAGGGTGGTTCAACATCCGCAAATCAATTAATGTGATACACCACATTAACAAAATGAAATATAAAATCACATGATCATATCAATAGATGCAGAAAAAGCATTTGATAAAATCCAGCAGCCATTTATGATAAAAACCCTTAAGAAAGTGGGAATAGAGGGATCATATCTCAACATAATAAAGGCCACATATGATAAACCCACAGCTAACATCATACTCAATGGGGAAAAGCTAAAACCATTCCCCTTAAGATCAGGAACAAGGCAAGGTTGCCCACTTTCTCCACTTCTATTCAACATAATGCTGGAAGTTCTAGCCACAGCAATCAGACAAGAAAAAGAAATAAAAGGCATCCAAAGTGGTAAGGAGGAAGTAAAATTGTCATTATATGCAGATGATATGATTATATAGAGAACCCTAAAGACTCCACCAAGAAACTATTAGAGCTGATAGATGAATTTAGTAAAGTAGCAGGATACAAAATTAATATTCAGAAATCAGTTGCATTTGTATATACCAATAATAAAACATCAGAAGGAGAAATTAAAAAAACAATCCCATTTACAATTGCTTCAAAGACTATAAAATACCTGGGAATAAATTTAACCAAAGAAGTAAATATCTGTACTCAGAAAATTATAAGACACTGAAGAAAGAAATAAAAGAAGATACAAATAGATGAAAACACATACCATGTTCATGGATAGGAAGAATTAATATAGTTAAAATGTCCATACTGCCTAAGGCAATATACATATTCAACGCAATTCCTATCAAACTACCAATGACGTTTTTCACAAAAATAGAACATATAATCCTAAAATTTATATGGGACCATGAAAGACCACGGATAGCCTCAGCAATCTTGAGAAATAAGAACAAAGTGGGAGGTATAATGATACCTGACATCAAATTATACTACAAGGCTACAGTAATTAAAACAGCATGGTACTGGCATAAAAACAGACCCATAGATCAATGGAACAGAATAGCGAGTCCAGAAATAAATCCATGGCTATATGGCCATTTAATCTATGACAATGGAAGCAAGAATGTATGGTGGGTAAAGACAGTCTATTCAATAAATGGTGCTGGGAAACCTGGACAGACACATGCAAAAAAATGAAGCTGGACCACCTCCTTACAACATATACAAGAATAGATTCAAAATGGATTAAAGACTTAAATGTAAGATCTGAAACCATAAAATTCCTAGAAGAGAATATAGGAAGAAACTTCACAGACATTAACTGGAGTAAGATTTTTACTGATATATCCCCTCCCGCGAAGGAAGAGAAAAAACAAACATGTGGGATTACATCAAACTAAAAAGCTTTTTCACAGCAAAGGAAACCATCAATAAAACAAAAAGGGATCCCACTGAATGGGAAAAGATATTTGCCAATGATATATCTGATAAGGGGTTAATAGCACAAATTTATAAAAAAATTCACTCAACTCCAAAAAACAAACAACCCAATTGAAAAATGGGCAGAGGACATGAAGAGACATTTTTCTAAAAAGGACATACAGATGCCAAACAGACATATGAAAAAGTGCTCAAACTCACTAATCATTAGAGAAATGCAAATAAAAACCACAATGAGATACCACCTCACCCCAGTCAAAATGGCTATCATCAATAAATCAACAAACAACAAGTGCTGGCACGGATGTGGAGAAAAGGGAACCCTTGTGCACTGTTGGTGGGATTGCAGATTGGTGCAGCCACTATGGAAAACAGTATGGAGGTATCTCAAAAATCTGAAAATGGAACTACCTTATGATCCAGCAATTCCACTCCTGGGTATCTATCTGGAGAAATCCAAAACTCTAATTCAAAAAACTTTATGCACTCCTATGTTTATTGCAGCACTATGCACAATAGCCAAGACATGGAAACAACCGAAATGCCCATCGGTAGATGACTGGATTAAGAAACTGTGGTACATCTATATAATGGAGTGTTACGCAGCCATAAAGAAGAAAGAAATCTTACCATTTGCAACAATATGGATGGACCTAGAGAACATTATGTTAAGTGAAATAAGTCAGACAGAGAAAGACAAATACCGTATAATCTCACTTATATGTGGAATCTAAAGAAAAGAATAAGTGAATGAACTAATCAGAAACAGTTTTGGAGACATAGAGGAAAAATTGAGGGTTGCTAGATGGGAGGGGGGTGGGGATAAGGGGGGAGGTGAGGGGATTAGAAAACAGTCAGTAACCACAAGATGGCCATGGGGCTTTGAAAATTAATTTGGGGAATGTAATCAATAATGTAAAGTTTTGTAGGGTATCCGATGGACACTTATCTCATTAGGGAGACCACCTCAGGGATGATGTAGATACCTGATCACTGCACTGTACATCTGAAGCTGAAGCTGAACAATAATGAATGTCAACTGCAAGTTTATACATATATGTGTGTATATATATGTATATGTATATACCTACAAGAAGTGGAGTATAGCATTAGGAATAGAGACAGTGGAAATGTAATGGCTCTGTGCGATGTCAGAGGGATAGTGGATGGGGGAGGGGGATTCACACAGTGGAGGGATACAAATGATAAATGTCTAAGTATTACTTTGTCTTGTGCATCTGAAACTAATAAAAAAAAAAAGTCTAGGCAGACAGGGAGAAAAGGGGTACTGCATTCCAAGAGGAGAAATGGGGAAGAAAAATACCAGAATTGCTTAGAAGTGAAGGTTTGAGGACATGAGGGATTGTGAGGTAGCCGGTAAAGTAGGTGAGAGACTAAATATTGGAGACTTTGAAAGACGAGTTAAGTAAACTGGATTTAATCCCATAGGCAGTGGGGATCCAGGAATGGTTTTGAGCAAGGGAGTCATGTGATCCAAGTGGTATTCTAGTAAGAATTCTCTGGAAGTTCAGTTGTAGAAAGATAGCAGAGGGGCAGAAGGAGGCAGGCAGACCAGTTAGGGGCTGACTACAGGAGCAGCTCTGATACCTGATGGAAGCAGAGGGAAGCAAAGCGGCAGGTATTTCAGTTTTATTCTGAAACTACAGGTTTAGGAAGATTTGTACTTGGTTCTGGTTGGAACTGGTTTCATTAAGTGCAAATTTGGGGAAAACAAAAAACAACTTTGATAGGTGGTTCAATAAAAAATTATTTAACTTTACAGTTTTGTATAATTTTACAGGTTATTTAATACTTCCAGAAATATTCATTTACCTCAAAACAACCTATCCACTAGATACATTTGGCATTGTTTCCATTTTTCAGATGTTAACACTGAGGTTTGAAGAACTGCAGTAATTACCACAAGGCCACACTATTAGTACATTTGGGGACTGAGACCTGCCTACAATGGGCTTCTGATTCAATATTCCACATATCTGCTGTTTACCATACTAATCTCAAAAAATGTTTCTTTTTCCTATTTTGGATGTTCATCATTGTTTAGTTTTTTTATGGAAAATTTAAAAAATACACAAAAGTAGAGAGAATAAATAGCATAATGAACTTCCATATACCATATCACTCGGCTTCATCAATGATAAACTCACAACCAATCCTGTCTCATCTTTATTCCATCTATCCCCAGTTATTCGAAGCAAATCCTCCAAATCGTACCATGACTCCTTTTAAGGCCCTGATAATATTTTTAACAAGAACTCAAAATCGGCTGTATTCCTTACAAATGGAATATTTTCTATCTTTAGCTTTAATGGAAAAACGGAGGACTGTATGCTGCCTTACAGAGCATTCCTTTTCTTTCTTTGTGAGAAAGTGAAGAGCAAAACAATTGACTCTCTTTCTCAGACGAATTTCCTGGGAATTTCGTTTTTTTCAAGCTACCTCCAGTACATGAAAAATGAAACATATTTCTTTTGTTCTCCTGACTCCTATTCAGTATGTTTCTTTTTTCCAAGCTGGAGTGATGACAGTCCATTTATTGTACATGAGGTGCTTGTTGCTTTCCTAAAGGTGGTTTTAGTAAAATGCCTTGTGTCTGTCTGTCTGTCTGTCTGTCTGTCTGTCTGTCTATCTATCTATCTATCTATCTATCTATCTATCTATCTATCTATCTATCTATCTATCTATCTATCTGTTATTCTACTGTGTATAACTGTGTATGGAATATGCAGGGTGGTTTTAATGGCTAAAGGAAATTAGTCTTCTCTCTGTACTCTGAGGAAAAAATACATTCCTATGCTTAACAAGTTTTTCCTAAATTGCAAAAAGACTTCTTTTGCTAAGGACACTATCATTTCACAATCATTTATTCTTACATTGCTTAGAGAAAAACTTCTATCGAGAATTTTAAAGATGATATAAAGAAGAGGCCATGAGAATGGCAGGAGGGGTGGAGATGCCAAACCGGCCGACCCCAAACCCATAGTCTTGGGTATCTAATGTACAGCATTGCGACTTTAGTGAATAACACTGTATTGTATATTTGAAAATTGCTAAGAGAATAGATCTTAAAAGTTCTTGTCACAAGGAAAAAAAATAGTCACTATGTGCGGTGATGGATGTTAATTAGACTTACTGTGATCATTTCACAGTATATAGGATACATACATTAAATCACTATGTTGTGCACGTGAAACTAATAATATAATGTTATATTCCAATTATATCTCAAGAAAACAAATTATGTTTCCAGGAAAAAACAGGATCTAAAAGTTAATAAGTGAAAGACACTGAAAAATCTGTGCTTTCACCAAAATCCTGTAAGTTGTCCTTTTATTCTGAATTTGTGCCTAAAGTAACATTGCTTTATGTTTCACAGGGTGAGACAGGCCTGTGGGTAATGAGGACTGATTATATCTAGAGGCCTTAATATAGATTTAGAGAAAAGGATATAGTTTGTTATAGATGCCCCAAAGATGGTTTAAAATGCGTGATTCTTTAATTATTTAGAATTTTATAGCCATGCCGATTCATTCATCATTGGATCATTCATTTGACAATTATTTACTCAACACCTACTAGGCCCACGTTCTGAAGATACGAATAACGAACAAGACAGAAATGGCCCTCCCCTAATCCCCTAGTGGAATTTCTCCACGTAAATTAGAATTTCTCCATATAAATGTTGCAGTCTTTGATTCCTGAAACTTACCACATAATGCTCAAAAACACTGAAAGGTCTTCTTAAAAAGGACTTACTTTCAATGTCTTAGCCAATAAATGACTGTAACTGGGCCCTGAGAGGATTAGTATGTTGCCTATAACCAAATCCATAAGACTTTTCAGACAGAACATAAGCCATTGATAAACCTGTGACTGTGGGAATAGGAAGGGCCTATACTAGTTAACTGGATCGTTTCCTGGTTAAGAAAAGATGAATGACACTAGCTCTCTGTCCTAAGATTTTTCTGGAGGTAAGAACTATAATGGTTATAAATATGCTTTCGTTGGAGCTATGAAATTTTATTTCTTCTGCTTTCTAACATAAGCATCCTCCTCCCTCAGCTGCTTTCATTATGAAATCTGCCACCTGGCTTTAAATAATTATTGCCAGTTTTTCTGTCCCTTCCCGGTAGTGAGGGTCCTTTATCAGTGGGAGCCTACAGGAACTTGTGACAAATTTCTGTCCTGGCAGTGTCTTGGCCATTGGAACATGCTGTTTAGCTAACATGCCCTTTAGTAAGGTGCCTGAATCATACACAGAGTGAAGTCAAAGTAGATTGCTGCATGCACAGAAAGTCGCAAGTGTGTCCCGGCTGAGGCACAAACTGCACTTGACAAAATGCAGATCACAAAAGGGAGTGTAGAAGAAAAGGGGGCAATTGATTCTGTGCTTAATTTCCTGCAATGACGGCATTGTAATGTGATTGATGAACTAGATAAAGGCAGTTCTAAAATTAAAACTAGAACTAGGTGGAGATTTCTTTTAAAATAAATCTCTATTCCCAGAGACTACCTAGGTTGCTGTCCTCGATGCTCGTGGCCTATCTGCCGCCAGCGCTTGCAACAATTTGCTCTTGCTAACTGCTTCACGCTTCTATCCTTTGTTTTTGAAATGTTTCTCTTCCAGCATTGGACTGGAGAGAGGAGGCAACTCAGGAGTCCAAAGTATTGTGTCAGATGGTTGTTTCCAGCTTACACCTTCTCTAGTGTGGTGTCTCGGCAAACTCACTCTTCTTGGAAGGAATAGTTACCCTGTCTGTTTCTGAAGCTCATTTCTAGGAGCATTTTTTCAGTATATGAAGTGTCTTTTTTCCCCAAAAAAGATTTTAATTGCACTGGGTTTGTTTTGGTAGCATACTGTAGTAAGGTGGCAAAAGAAATGAGAATGTAAAGGGTGTAAATCCCATGGTGAATAAGCTTCTGACAGGGTGGGAAGATGAAATTTGGGCCCTTCAGAAATTCACGTTGTTTTGTGTTACGAGGACACTCCTGTGCTTCAACAATCAACCTAGACATACCAGGGATAACTTACTAAACTGACTCAACGCATTTGCTCAGTATTACAGACGAGTTTGGGTCATGGGGAATTAAATAAGAAGAGAACATTTTTCTTTCTATATCATATGTAGAGACATAAAGGAGAAATAAAACATTTTAAATGTGTAGCTTTTATATACTTGAAGGAAAGATTGTTTTAAAGTATTTGGATTCTGTTTATAGACTGCATAAACATCCCCCATAAAAACATCACCCATTATCCCACCCCTCAGAGAGTAAATCTGTTACTATTTTGTCATCTTTTGTTCAAGAAAATGTCTATGCCACAGAATTGGTATATGTACAATTTTATGTTTCTCTTTTAAAATTTCACATTTAAATATAAGGATTTTCAGTGGAAAACATTTTAATGGTGCTTCATTTCCAAAGAAAACTATGACAGGCACTGCATATGCCTCAGACGTAGCAGAGCTCATACCTTGTTATTAAGAGAGCTTGCCAGGCGTGGAAGACAACTCAGCCCGTCGCTCATTCCTTCTAGCCAGCATCAGCACATCACAGAATGTCATGTGGGATGGAGTTAAGGAGGCCTTCAAGTGCATCGATACTTTGAAAAGCATAATTGAATTATGCTCCGTTGGGTTGAATGAAATTTGTTTGCTTGGACTTTCTTCTTCACTTTATTTTCTTGAGTTTTGATTAAATATAACTGTGACCACAGACCAACGGATGATGAGAGTTGGCAGGAAGTTGGCACTTACTGATCTGATCTCTCACCTGATGAGGGAATGTCTCTGTATCTGCTAGACCTGGGGTACCTTCAGGTGAATTCTAAAAAGGTACCTCTTCCTCTGGGTGGCCGATGCCAGGATGCATGATGTAGCTACTGCAGCACTGGCTGGATTTCAGCCTTAGTTATCCCGAGCCAGGTGCCCTTGTACACTAACCAGCCTACACAATTGCATAGTCCTTAGCTCACGGTTATGCCTTTCCAGTCTCCATATGAGTGACAGAATGGAGCTCACCACCTCATGTGGACAGGCCACTCCACCTCTGAACAGCTTTGATTGTGGCAGGTTCTTCTTAACACCAAGAAGAAATGTTTTCCTGTAACTTCTACCCCCTGATCCTAGTTCTGCTTCTGAAAGAACTGAGATAACCTCTGCCTAGACTTCCACACAATGGCCTTTCAGATATGTGATACCCTGTCTTCCAAGTCTTTCCTTCTTCAGACTGAATACCTAATTCTTATAACTGACTCTTCACATGACTTATTTCTAGATCTTGGTCAATATCCTGTGTTCTTCTTTGGTTTGCTAAAGTTCTCGAACTCAGAAGATCATATTGACCATGATTCTCTAACTCTATTACGGCTTTATAATACATTAAAGCTATAAAATCTTGATCAGAATGTTTTATTTCCTTTAATACAACCCTAACCTGTACTTGGTTTTAGAAAAACTTACACCTTTGGCCTTACTCAATTCGTGGATATCTAGAACCTCGTTTCAAGCATTCCTTTACTAAGGAGACCTCCCAATCTTCTACTTGTGCAATTATTTGCTTAGACTGAATGCAGGACTTATTATGCCGAGTATATTTCTTTTTGTTGATTTTAGTCTACTGTTTCAGTATGTTAGGATCCTGTTAAATACATCAAATTAACATTTTTTGGAAGTCAGTCCACAGCTACACCAGGGAAAGGTCATAGCTATGGTGAATTTGGCTTTGAACAAGGCACTTCCCCAAGACAGAGAATCATTATTTGGGTGAGTTTGATTCATAGCCATTTGAACAACCATTTCTGAAGGGTGTTGCTTAAGAGGTCAGTTCAATCTAGAGGGGAGATCTATGTCTTGACCCTGTTTTTCTCAGTAAACTTTTAACCTACATAATAGAAGTCACCAGACCAATCTGTAAGTGCTCTCTGGGGAGAATTCCCTGTATACCTAGAACACAACTAGGCACATAATCAATTTTTAATAATTCTTGTCAAATCTTTAACCTGAACCGTGGAGGAAACTGGGGCCAAAAACAATCAGTAGTGAAATGAATATGAGACACTCCTCCAAACTACTGTTGCTCTCTCTCTAATGGGTGTTTATCCCTCCAGCCTCAGAGCTCTCAGCTTTATTCTCGTATTTAGACCTTTTCTTTCTCTGGGCTAAATCCTCCTCCTCCCTCTGGCATTTGTTCATTACTTATCAGATAGTTCTTTGTTTATTCATTTATTCATCAGGTGTTTACTGAGTGTCCACCATGAGCCTTAAACAGTACTGGACACTGGACACAATGATGAGCAAGATAAGTCTGTGATATAGTGGGAGGCGACAGACGGAGGCCTTTTCATTGCAGGGTGACAGGTGGCACAGTCAGGGTATGTGGTACGGTGCTATGACAGCACACAAGAGGGTCCCCTAGCCAAAGTGGGAGGTAAGGAAGAAAGTCTTCCCACAGGAAATACAATCTAAGATGAGTCCTTAAGGATAAGTGGGAGTTGGCTAAATGAAATGGGTCATGGAAAGCATTCTAGGAAGAGACCTGTATGAGCAAGGGTGTGGGAAGAAAACTCTCTGGTTGCCAACTTGTTTTAGTCTTTTTCTCTTTTTTTGGTCTCCTGTCCAGTTGTCCAGAAATCACTTTACAGGCGTCCATTTAATTTTCTAGCTCTATCCTTCCTAGCCAAGTTTCTGTACGTCAAGACTGCTTGCTTTTTGTGCCTTAGAATGGTCCCACCCCTGCCGTTTCCTTCCCTTTTCTTTCTCTCTTTCAGTTCATTAACTCCTACCTACATTCTGTCTTCTGTAAGTTTTTCAGGGGAAGGGCCGTGTCATCCTCATCTTGATACTTTAGGTCTCTGACACAGTACGTGGCATGTAATAGGTACTCAACAAATGTTTGAAGTGTTGAAAGCAAAATTTAACTATTTACATATTCTAATATGCATAAAGAATATTCTGTGAGACACAACCAGATCCATGTAGCCCTCTGACTTAGAAATCACAGAAACTCTACTTTGTAGCCCACAGATATCAAAGGGCTACTTTTTAAATCAAAATCAACCTCAACAACATTTTCTTGAGAAACTGTTATGTGCAGAACACAGCTCAAAGCAAGTTCACAGAACAAGAACTGAACCTCGCGTGCCTTCTGACAACCATCCCCCAGAGATGCTCAGCAAGCTGCCAAGGTGCCTGCTGCCTCAAAGGTGAGAACCCCAGGCCCCCAAGTTCTGCCCAGGGATGTAAATTTTCTCTTTTAATGTGTTCATTTGGAACAGAATCGCAGAACATCCATAGCAGTGAACCATGAGGAATGAGAACAGATTAGCTGAGCAAAGAGATAAACTAGGCATCGCCCAAGGGACACTGACAAGTGAAGTGACCTCGCGCTTTGCTTTTAAATCAGAGTTCTCAGAAATTATCAAAGTTGGAGCATGCCAGGGCACGTGAGAAAGATCAGAACATCCTACTGGCAGAAATTAAGAGAAGGTAAAGTCAACAGGGAATGAAAAGATGTAGAGGTATTTGCCCCAGAGTCTAAATTACTATTTCAGAATTCAAAACTTAAAAGAAAAAAAAAAAATTCAACAACCAATAAAAACAAAAAATAGATTTAAAAAAAGACCATAAGATCATTCAGACAGAGATATTCTTGGTACATAAAATGCAGGGCCAATCTGAAAGCAACTCTGAGAAAAGGAAACCTGAAGGCTCAATAAACACTGGAAAGATGCTTGCTCTCAGTGGTGATCAGGGATCTGCCCTAAAAGCACAATGAGATGCCATTTCACATGCAAATGATCAGCAGTATTAAAAACCCTTAATAATTGCACTGAAAACCACAAAACATTGCTGAGAGAAATTAAAAAGGACCCCAACAAATGGAGGAATATATTATGTTCATGGGATTTAAGACTCAATATTGTTAAGATGTCAATTCTGCCCAAATCTATGCATACTCAGTGCAATTGCAGTCAAAATCTCAGGCTTTTTTTGAAGAAATTAACAAACCAATTCTAAAATTCACATGGCAATACAAAGGACCCAGAACAGGCAGAAAGACTTTGCAAAAGAAGAACTCATTTAGAGGATGAATACCACCTAATAGAAACATTTATTATAAAGCTTCAGTAATCAGGACAGTGTGGTCTTGATGCAAAGAAAAAAAGATACGCCAGTGCAACAGAATAAAGTGGCCAGAAATAGGCCCACACATTTTTCCTAGGTCGCTCTAGGCTAGCGTCCTCCTGATTCATATACTGTTGGTTCATCACAATCTTTCTAAACCATCTTGGGAGGGAGAAAGCTAACTGTGACTTTGGCCTTGTGTGAGTGAGAAAATGGTCCTCTTGGCATTGAATATGAGCTTAGTGTTATCACTTGAAATTTCTGACCAATGTGTACAGCGCTGTGGGCCTGTGGTTGTGTCTTGTGAGAGAAGGGATCTTACCTAACAGGCACTAACATTCTTGTCAGTGCCCGTGATCTTGCCAGGGAGCAGCGGAAGTGTTTCCCTCACGGGGAATCAAGTTGGAGAGTCCTGGAATTGGTCTTTCTTGGCCATGCCCATGAGCACCCTCCGCCTTTCCTCACCTCGCCTCATCTCTGTGGGCTGACACAGTGGACAACAACCTCCTTCTTATACAGTGTTCCATGTTGGTTTCTAGGATATCATGCTCTCTGGTGTGTCTCTTATCTACTATTTCAGACTCTTTCTCTTTTCCATCCCTTAAAATGTTGGTGTTCCCCAGGGTTTCTTCTTCTAATTTCTTTCCTTATTCTATGAAGTCTCTCTGGCATTTCCCATCCTCTTCCATAGCTTCAATTGCCCCATACAAAGAGACGACCCATCTTCCTCCTAAACTTAAATTTAGTTAATATCACCTCAGGCAACGTTTTCCTCATTCTACACATTCTTTAAAAAAGAAAATTTTAATTTTTTCATTGTAAAAGTAAAGCATATTTAGTATTAAAAGTTTAATAGAGAAGAAAAAAATAATTCACAATTCCCACACATTTTTAAAATCTTCCTATCTCCTCATACAATTTTTTCCCAACTCAAAATATTTTCATCATCTTTTCCTTTCTCCCCCTCTCACTCTTTATTCAACTTGTAAACACAGAAAACGATCCAAATTATAGCTAATGTGCATAAGATCAGGTCTAGTTATATACTGGTTTCAATTAATATGAAAGCAATATGCCTTGAAGCAAGGATAAATAAAAAATTAGTGAGTTATGTACAAAGTCCCTGAAAATATCCAAACCCTACTTAAATCACTATAAAACTTTTCATCACCTTCCGTATCAGCTTAGGATACATGATTTTCATTAAGAACCACATTCAAAAAAATTTTTTAAATGTATTATTCAATATTGGGTTTTATTTTTACAACCTGTACTGTAACTACTTCTGCTGTTTTTCATTACAAGAATACATTTCATCAATCATATCATAAGTTAAATGATATTTTGTGAGCTAACCTAAAAATCTCTTCCCCGTTTACAATATTATTTCTCTGGAGAAATACATTCTAGGTTTCTATGAATCAATTTAAAATAAACTTTTGGAATACAATTTATGTGTAAACTGAGGGAGTTCCTGTATTTTTAAAAGGGCTGTAGAAAAGATGGTATTTACTATTATATATAAGTTCACTTTTAAACTTTTATGCCAACTGAGTCTTTAGAACTGTCCTTTATATCATTAGCCCTACCCAACCTACTCATTTGGTGATTTTTATTTCTCCTATCTAATTTATATTTATAATCTTCCTTTGAGATGGGGGAGGGAATGTTTGCAATGACCACATCTTGACTCCTAATGCTATATCTTTCATCTACCATTTACTCTTTTTATAAGATTTACGCTTTGTAGAATTCAGAGAGTGTAAAAAAAATGAGAGTTGTAGGGTGTGACACTATCTCCCGTCGCCCCTTCTCTCCTTCTACCCTCGCTCTGCCATACTTACTCACACAGTGGATAGGGGAAGATGTAGTCCCTTGTTCTATAATATTTTCCCCGTCAAGTCTGTCCCTTTTCTTTCTCTCCATTTCCTCTTTGGAGATAGTCAGTCATACCTACTGTCATGCCCTTTACATGTCCGTACAAACAATGTAAGCAAGTTGCTTAGGCCATTCTCCACGACTTTCAGAATAAGGGTAACACATGACCCAGTCCACAAATGCCTTTACTACAATGGAAAAGGTAAGTGAACTTCAGGGATACCTTCTTTTATTTAGATTTCCCCGAAAAAAATTATAATTAGAAATTAACTTAAAACGGATAATACTAAATTATATGTACTATCTAGGAATGCACATATTGGTGATAAAATTACAAAAAGAAAAATGAAAAGAAGTGATATCTATACAAATTCTTCTGATTTTAGTTAGTAATCAGGAGAAAGGGCTACGATTGAGTTGGGGTGCATGCATGGGGCTTCTGGACTGAGTGGCAAAGTTCTATTTCATGACCTAGGTGGTTGGTTGTCTTAGTTCAGGTTGCTGTAACAAATTACTATAGACTGGGTGGCTAAAACAAGAAACGTTTATTTTTCGCAGTTCTAGAGGCTGGGAAATCCAAGATCAGGGTGCCAATATGGTTGGGTTCTGTTGAGAGCCCTCTTACTGGTTTACAGATGGCTGTCTTCTTACTGTGTCCTCACATGAGGGGGGAAGGGAGGGATGTAAGGGGAGAGAGGGAGAGAGAAAGGGACGGAGGCAGGGAGGAAGAAGGAAGGAGGGAGGGAGGGAGGGGGAGCGGGAGGGGGAGGGAGACCATCTCTCTGTTCCTGAATAAGCCTATGCTTTTGAGGGCAACACACTTTATTTTGGGCACTATAGAAACTACTTATACAAAGGGTTGAATTTGCTTCTCATGGCGTGTTCATGCAGCTCTGACAGCCCTAGGCTTTTATAGGCCCATAAGGATTTTGATTCTATTCCTAGGAGCAGGGATAGATCTTTAGAGTCAATTGTTGAGGCAAGGGATTGAGACTTGAACTCAGCCTTCCATGGCTTAAAATAGGGAGCCTTCTTCAAGATTGAAAATAGTTTACTTCCTATGGATCGGGGTAGAGGTGGGGAAGGGATGGGAGGAGGAGATGGGGAATCTAGAATCTTCATTACCACTATTGATCAGATAGAAACCTAGATAGTGATACAAAAACTATTGGGTGATTCTTTCTCTCCAGTCTAGAAACTCCAAGTGGATTGTCATAAGGCCTTAGTGGAGATGCTCTGAGTATTTCTGTGTGTTTTCTGCTTCATTAAGAATTTCTGGAGTGATCTCTGCTCACTTTTACCACTGTTCTTCACAAATGTTAGAAGCCTGGAAAAGTGTTCCAGAATGGTCCAAAAGTGAGATAAGGCAGAATATTCATTAGTCAACAACAACAACACAGGAGGTGGGCAATGATGTAAAAATGAAGACCTGAAGAACAAAACCAATCTCCAATTGGAGAACAGAGTATTTAGGATAAGGGAACCAGGAGACTCAGATTATGGTTAAATTTCAAGGCCAATGCACTGCTCAGAGTCCCAGATGTTCCATTTAGATTCCTCCAGTTGCCACTTTGAAATACTAGCCTATAAATTTAATTAGTTATAGGCACGATTTCCCAAGATGCTTGTTTACTTTCTTAATGTAGTATCGTATTGCTTTTAATAAAGTTATTTAGGCCCATGAAGTACGTTTCAAAAAAGAAAAAATCAAAGTTAATTCACTACACTTAAGTGCTTCTTTAAGTCAATAAAATCTGCCTCTCCTTAAGTGCCACAGCTCTTGAAATAGAGAATTTTCTCTTCCATTCTTGTAGTTCTTTAGAAAATGGACAATGCTGGATGGGTGTGAGAGATAGCCTTTAGAACTTTGCTGTTAGAAAAACAAATGTGCCTCTCTTTAGGAAGAGTTAGTATTAGTGAAAATAACTCATTATCTCTAACCAGTATCCTCCATTAAGTCTTTAACATTTCCCTCTTCACCTCTTAATGTCTTTTCTGCTACTATTGAAGTCATTTGGTCCCTTAAATGCTTTCGTGCCTCTGATCTTAATTAGAACCTGGCCCTGGCCCTTTCTCTATACGCCCTGGCTTGTGCTGCTCCGTCTTTCTACTCCGACATGCCTCTAGTCCCCTGACGATTTCTGTACGTATGAAATGATCACTGAAAACACAAACACCCAAACCCTACATCAGAAATCTGAGTCTTCTTGATCTGAAGACTGGTTCCCAGTTGGAAGCACTCTAGGAGACTGAAAATATATGCTATTTTAATACAGGAAAGTGTTTCAATAAAGTTAATTAAGGCTGGAGCTGATCCTGGCCAGACACAGTGGGCTGTCGATGGTGTTCATTTTCACATATTCATTGTATATTATACATAAGAGGCATTCATTTACTTATTCAGCAACATTTATTGAGCACCTACTCTGCTAGGCACTATCCTTATGGCTGCAGATAGAATAAGCAAAATGGTATAATCTCTGCTATCTTTGAATTTTCAATAATCCACAAGTCTACAAATCCTCAAACCTACTACTGTGTTTCCCTGAAAATAAGACCTAACCGGACCATCAGCTGTAATGCATCTTTTGGAGCAAAAATTAATATAAGACCCAGTCTTATATTATATTATATTATATTATATTATATTATATTATATTATATTATACCCTATATTATATTACATTATATTATATTATACTCAGTTTTATATTAAAATAAGACCGGGTCTTATATTAGTTTTTGCTCCAAAAGACGCATTAGAGCTGATGGTCCGGCTAGGTCTTATTTTCGGGGAAACACGATATGTAAGTGTTACAATGGAAAACTTCAGGGACAATAGGAGAGCAATAATGAGAAAGAGCTGACCTAGTCTGGGGTTTCAGGGCGGCATCCATGGAAGTGCTGTAATAGGAAGGAAGCATAGAAGATACCCAAGTGAAAGGGGAGTGAAAGGAAGAGCCCTGCAGGCATAAAGAACAGATTTGCAAAGGCCCTGCATCAGAAAAGAATGAGGCACATTCAAGGAACTGGAAGAAGACCAGGATGGTGGAGCCTGGAGTGGGGTAGATGTAGGATGTGGGGAAGGAGATTGAGCTCAGATGGTACAGAGCCTTGGAGACAGGTTAAGGATCTGTTATCCTAAGAACAAAAATAAACCACTGAAGAATTTTTAAGCAAAGGAGGGACAGGATCAGATTGTGAGTGATCATGAAGGGAAAATTTTGGGAAAGAGTCGTTAGGAAGCTCTTTAAATGGCCATGGCAAGAGACGAGAATAGATTTGATAGTTTTTTAGGAAGTAAAATGGACGGGACTAAGTGATGGAAGGAACATGAGGGGTGATAAAGAGGGAGGCTTGCCCATTGAGTAGATGAAAGTTCCACTTACTGAGATAGGGTTTGCTAAGAATACTTCTACAGAGAAGAAAAGAAACAAACACATCTCCCTACTCTCCGGAAATAGAATCACCAACTAAAGCTTATACAACAAGCTTTAATGATATCAGTCTTCTATGTTAACGATAAGATTGAGTGAGCTCTTGGAATCCTCTTGTATTAGGGAGAAAAGAAAAATATCTTACAGTAGTATAAAAATGATCCAATAAGGAGGTCAGAGAACTTTATAAAATGCCATATAATCCATATCTCATTAAAGAAAGTATGGATCTCAAGAATTTTAAAGAAAAGAAGTTCTACTGATAACAAAATCAAGTGCTTTCATGTAGAAGGAAGCCAGGACACTACAGCTCTTAATCTTCTTTTTTGTTTTCATTACTGTTTTTCTTTGGAGAAAATGGAAAAGAAGCACTGGAGGACCTTTACTGGTATCTTAAAGTTTCACTGGAAAGGCATCACTTACAGGAAAACCTAGTACTATTAACACTGGTCCTCCCTAATTATTACAAAGAAAGTCTCTGACAGATACCATTTTGTAACTCTTGAATGAGTGACCAACTAAAAATACCAAATTGAGACTCTATTGGTCTCTGCTTAGGCCAAGTCATGGACTAGAAAATGACGTAAAACTACGTGTCCAAATATAGCATGCAGATTGCAGGATATTTAAGACAGGACAACTGAAGATTGCATAGGACTCACAGAACAGGGGGTTGGGAGTGGGGGTGTAAAGACATCCGGTTCTATATACAGGGAACCTGCCAGTAATCCTTGTCTTTTGTTTGGAAGACTCCATTTTTTATACTTCACTTAGGGAGAAATGGATCTTTGGCAACCCCACGAGGAGTTCTTGAACAGCTTTGGCTTTTTACAATTGATATTGAAAAGTTCTTCTAAAAAGATGTAAAAAAAAGCTATCTTAAAATAGACTTCCGGTATGGTTTCCAAAAGAACAGAAGGTAATGTTGTTTTGTTTATCAGGGTGTAGGACTTAATATTTAAAACACTTATTAATTGATGCTAGCCTTCACTTGGAAAGATAAAACTGAGCACTCACTTGCAAATTAATTTATCCCAGGTTTCTTTTTCAAATCTTCTAGCTTTTTAAGATGATCTTTCCTTTCTCATTATCCCGGCATCTGATGCAGTTATGCATAATGAAAATAGGTATTTTCTCTACATTTCTGTCCCAGTCTTCAGGGTAAACCTTAACTTAAACCAGTAATGAAATCTTTTCTGCATCGTCTCAGTTTTAAAAGAGTATGCTACTATGAGAGGTATTCATGGGTAATTCTCTATGGTTTCAGTTTGTAGCCCAGCTAGGACTGTCTCAATCTCTTCAAAGAACTTTCTGAAAACTTGAATCAGGTGAAAGAATGTAGCGGTGAGGGCCTGCCACTTTAATTGCTTCAAGGCATCAGCCTGCAGTAATGACCATGTTGGTAAAGTCAGGATAAATCGGAGATAGAACACACCAAGGACGCGGAGGAAATGACATTGAGCCGATTCTTCCAAGAACCGAGCAATGGCAAAGGCAGTCTATACCGAGAACACACTCTCGGGAGCTGGGCATGCTTTTCCAAGCTCACTTGTTTATTCATCAGTTCTGGTGAAACAAGGAAAAGGCAAAAACTGTTTAAAAGGAGAAAATCACCACCATCAAGTAACACTCACTGGGCTCGAATCTATGATTTGCCAGTGAAATCAGTCCCAGAAACATTGCAGTTGAGGTCAATGGTCCCCTGCACAGAATCAAATGGATAATGAAGAACATCCTTCCTAATGTCCTGTTCACATAAGACTTCTTTCTTCCTTTACATTTTGAACATCTTGAGCATCCTTATTTTAAAGTTCCCTTCAGGTCGCTCTATTATCTGTAGGTTCTTGGTTCTTCTATCTTCAAATGGGTTTTGTGTTTGCTGTGAGCGCATCTCCAGTGAGAACTGCCTTTTGTGAGACTGTTCCTGGTGTCCTGAATTGAAAAGTGATCTCAACGGGGATGTTGTGAGGATGTTTTGTTTTGTTTTTCTTCAGTCCTTGGATCAGTTTTTACGTCAGTTTCTTCATCTTGGGGCTTCTGCACTTTATAAGCAGGTATCACTTTGGGCCCCAACTCCAGGTGTGGCTCAGGCTGGGACTCTGATTTTTCAAGGATGACTCTTTTTCACCTACTGCCTACGTGGGCTGCTCAATTCTGTGCCACATCCCCTGGCCAGTGAGTGGACCCTTACTACAGACTGGTTAGTCCCTTCCTGGCCCATGGTTTTAGGCAAAGAGCCCAGGTCCATACCTAGCTACTCACAGGGACCGACTGTCTCAGTTCCACAGATACAGCCACATACAAGCACAGCCTCATACAAGCTGTGTGACTAGCTACGTGTGTTAACCATTTGAGGTCTCAGGGGAGAAAACTAAGAATTTGGAATCGAAAACAGAGAATGCTAGGGCCTCTTCCAGCTCTAAAATTCCGTAATTCTATGAAATACTATCTTTCATCTTCTAAGGCCTAGTGGGAAACCAGGGTGGGGGGGCAGCATGGACTTGAGAGAAGTGGAGAATAGTTTATAAGGAAGCCCCTTTGGTCCCAGCTTCCCAGGAGTATGCAGCTCCTCCTGTAAAACTGCTGCCAGACACATTATCATTTCAAACACGACTGCCTGTAACACTCGAGCTCATGGAGATTAGGAGGTAGACAAATTGTTTTTTCTTTTTTTTCTAAGCCAGGCTCAGTATGTACACATTAACTGTTCACACATACTATTCAACGTTCCCCATTTATTTTTCATGAACCCATACAACATATCAAAGGGATAGATGCTCCACTCCTTAGTGCTTCTCTCAGAATTACAGACAGACTCATTTTCCTCTGCCAGCAAAACTGAAGGCCAGAGTCTTTGTTTAGTTGTGAGAATATCTTATGGACATAGAAAAAGCTTCACGAAACAGTACATCCTGTATGCTCCCCGCCTTCCTCCTCTCCCATCAGGCAGTGTATGGAGTCACACAGACAGCCTCTGGAAACAAGCACCGTGTACAACTCAAACCGCTATCTAAGTACGTGAGAGGCAGCAGCTTGGGCACGGAGCACAGGCGTAGAGCAGGCAGACAGAAAGCACCACAGCAGGGCCGAGCTGAGGCTCCCAGAGCTTCTCCAGGAACTGGAGCACCTATTACTTTAAAAATCCTGCCACAACCACTTTCCCATTCGCTACAGAGAACCTTATTTGAGCATCTCTCCTCAGAAGGTATTCCACAGATACACTCAGAAGAGCTTAAGGATGATAACAAATCATTCTGATTGTGTCCCCTATGACAGAAATTAGGTAGAAAGAGTACTAGAGTTTGAAAACATGGGTTCTAGTCCCCATTCTGCCTGTAACTGTGAGACCATGGCCAAGTTGTCTGGCACCTCTGGTCTTAGTTTTCTCATTTAAAAATGAGTAGGTTTGACAAAATGATCTCCAATGTATGATTTGTCAGATCTAGAGTTCTAGTAGGCCATGACTAGGTTACAAAGAACTAGGAAAGCATCATTTATACTATAGACCAAACCTAGCTGATTACATGGGGGGGTGGGGGGGGCATTCAAATGCAGATTCCCAGGCCCCACCTCAGGGCTTGGGAAGTGGATTGTAAAGCACCTCAGAAGATTCTGATGATGAACCACAATTAGGAACCACTGGCCTCAGGCAACAGAACTGACTGGACTGTGTGACTGAAAGGACAACAATGAACTGGCTGGGTCAACCTGGGCAGGTAATCAGGAAGTGACAGGTCTACTTAATTTGCAAATGACAGTAAGCTTGGGAGGGGAATCAGTATTCCAAACAACCTTAGAGACTGAAGGGATGGTTGGAAACCAACAGTAGAAACATCAGAGGAGAGATCCAATGAAGTGTCCCTGAATAAAGAAAAACCTCACTATGATGAAGTTGGCACGGCTGTACGTCAGCATGGATAACAAACTGACCAGGAAGCAGACATTAGCACTGGACCTGGGGGTAGATACAGGAATTGAATAAGCCTGGCGTTGTATCATTCTAAAACGCAAGGGTTTCAGTTACAATCGTTTAGTTAAATAACACTAGTCCTCAGGATTCAAATTGCAGTTGCCAGGGTATAGTGACTGTGAGTAATTGCATTAGGTACAAATTTCACAGCTAGCTCTTAGGTTCACAATTCACAATATAAATAACAGATGTGCACCATGATCAATGACAAATCACGTCACTTCTTTCAAAGTCTGTCGGTGATTGATCACCATGCATCTATAACAGTGCACACACAAACAACAAAGTCTGTAGTGGGATTGCCTCCTTGCCTCCCAGTGATAAACCCCAAAATGGAATGGGTAATGGAAAGGGGGAATTGGCCAACAAAGATGAAAGTGCAGCGAAGAAACAAAAAGTGATAACGCTGGAACGTAAACAGAGTCAGAGAAGAAATAGCTAACTGTGGGATTGCGGACACTGAGGCCATTTGAAAGACCGTAGATGTGCACCAGAGAGCTTACGGAAGGCAAACTAATCAACATAAATGAGGAAAGTGGTTGTGGTGAAAAATACAAAGATGTTCTGGAGGAAGTCATGCTGGCAAAAAACATCACAAAGGAACTCATGGAGATACTTCATGACTTTGAAGGCACAAAGGATAAAACGTTGGAAGCTCATTCAAACTCAGAAAGGAGTATGACTATTCACCACGGCACAGAAAGGATGTTTGCTCAGTATCGTAAGTTATATGACAACAAGAAGGCAAGCACTGTTCCAACTACTCTGGATTCTTAATGTTTAGAAAGTTTTAAATTACAGTATAGGAGCATCAGTGCAGTTTGACTATAGTATTTTTTAATTTCTCTACACATGTATAACCAATAGGAATAGTTTTAAATGTTTTTGACACACGTTTTATGAGTCATAATTTTCCCACTGAATAAGATCACATTATACAATCTTAGCTGATCCGGTTATTTTTCACAGTCTCCCATGGTCATTTTCACAGTCTCACACTATCGTGCAAAGCAAAAACTGCTGATATTTAGGAATCATGAGTAAGTTTCTCATTATACTAAGTATTCATCAGATATTTCTACAGCACTGGATCCAGTTTAGATGTTACAACCAAAGACTGACATGGAGAAGTTGAAGGAGAAGATGGAAGAATAATAAGAGGCCAAAAAGAAAAACGAAAAAAACCAGACTCTAGAAAAATACTTAAGGAAACAGATATTTTTGTCACTAAAAAGAAGGTTGAAGTGGTAATTTAACTAGGGCTGATCTTCAGTAACAGGAGCATAAGGGATACTGGTAAGTCGTTACTCATCTCCACTAAAGGCTGAAGAAGTAAAATCAATTTTAACTGCCATGTGATGGATCTGGATTAACTGAGGAATGAATGTACCGACAGTGAAAAAGGTACGATGTATCAGAACATGTTTCAGAGAACTGAGTAATTTTCTTTGGAAGGCCTGAAATGTAGAATCAGTTCTTATCTGGAAAGGTTTAAGTATTGAAGACAGGAAATGGGAAATGGACTGTATGACCTTTCAAGGTCTCTGTCAGAGCTAAGATGCTATGATTTTTCCCATTGTGGGACTTGATTTTACCCTAAGCTGCCAATTATTTTGGAGCATTGTACTGAAATTGGTCTTTGCTTTATACCCTCAGCTCTGTCCCAGTTAAAGGGCATTAGATTACGGAGTGCAACTCCGATAGGAAAGCAAATCTACAGAACAATTCTGCTTTCCGAGGCTCTATGTTGGGGACTGCTGCAGCGGCTTCGGTGTACTTAGCACCCACAGCATCAGTGAAGCCATACGCATGAGCCCCACGAGCTGGGACTGGTCCATTTTATGCACTCAGACCAGCACTGCTCCAGACGCCCATTACAAAAGCTCATCGCCAAACCAGGCTTCGTAACACCCTCCCAGGACAAGGCATTTCCAGTGAGGACAAATCTGGACTTTTTGAGCTCTCTTTAGTACTGACAATTCTTGAACTAGAATCCAGGCAATTGTTGCCAGAAGAAATCCATAATCTTTTCTCCATTAAGAATGATTGGGCCTACCAAATGAGGGAATTCTCGGTATTTACACAGGACTCCGACCTGTTTTGCATTTTCTGACCTGCATGTATGTATTAGCTCTGCTAAACTTGAGACTCACTCTAGTATTCTTCAGGATATGGCTCAATAATTAAATTTCTCATCCAGTAAAATGTGCTGCCCTGCATCCTTCTTCCAATTACTAGATTTCCAGGGGGGAAAATGTGGTAGACAAAACCCAAACCTTGACTTTCAACAAGATGAAGTATACGTGACACAGAAACTTCTTCAAGTATGTTTCTTGAGGATAAAGTGTCTTTCATTAAATAAAAAACTACTACTGGGAATAGAAAATTTCTTTCAGTTATAAATTTGGATTTAGAAATAGAGACTACAAATATTCTCCATTAATGAGTCTCACACAAAAATTGAAATTTGTTCTTTCAGACTTCTAATTGGAGATTGTTCTGAGTTTTGTTTTAATATGACTTGTAGTTTCAGACTCGAAAATTGTCCCTACAGCAAAAATATCCAATTTAGATTGGGCATCCTGAGTATGACCAATTATTTATTTGAGGGGAAAGTTGTGAATTCTTAAAAGAAAAAAAGCCTTAAAATAATATTACTTAATTTTTCATTTAAATTTAATGTTGGCATTAATAAATACATGTCACCAAACAACTTTAGAGTATAACAAAGAGCCTGTCTCAGTATAACAAACTTGCTTCAACTTCTGGTACAGGCATCTCTACTTATAAAAAGACACTGATTAACCATTTGTGCTTTCACAAGCTCACAGAAGATTCTACCAGGAGGACAGGAGAACAGGATTGTCTGAAAATATTGTGAAATGAAATAAAACAGTAACTACTATCATTTGGCCTCCTTTTAGATCAAATGTGATTGTTTTTAACTAAGAGAACATAATGTAACAATTTTAGAAATAGGAGAACTCCTCTGTGAGTATTTGTTGCATAGAGTTGCTCTAGATTTTATAGTGTTGGCCAGTAAAACCTTCTGTGTTAACGGCTATGTTCTATACCTGCGTTATCTAACAGGGAAGCCATTCACCTCTTATGGCTTGCTGGAATGGGGCTAATGCAACTGAGGCTCTGAATTTCTAGTCTAATTTTAATTTAAATACCCACATGTGGTTAGAGGCTAGTACAGTGTGGACCTAGAACCAAGGTTCTCAAAACTAGCTACACAATGGGAATCACTAGAGGAGCCTAAAAAATACTCATGCCTGGACCCTATCTCCATATTGACTCTGACTAAACAGGTCTGACTAGCGATGACCATTTGTATATTTTTAAAGTTTCCCAGGTGATTTTTTAAAAACTTAAAAAAACAACACACACATACATATTCTTTTAGAGCAGTTTTAGGTTCACAGAAAAACTAAGAGACAGGTACAGAGATCTCCATGTACTTCCTGACCATCCCCCAGACAGCCTCCTCCATTAACATCTGTCTCCAGTGTGATACACTTGTTACAACTGGTGGACCTACATGGCCCAGCATCATCACTCAAGTCCATAGTTCACTCTGGGTGTTCTACATTAGATGGGTTTGGACTAATGTATACGGACATGTATCCACCATTATCGTATCATAGAGTAGTTTCACTGCCCTAAAAACTCCTCTGTGCTCTTCCTATTCGTCCCACCCTCCCTCCTAACCTTTTGGCAACTACTGATCTTTTTACTGTTTCCATAGTTTTGCCTTTTCTAGAATGTCACATAGTTGGAATCATACAGTATGTAGCCTTTCAAGATCAGCTTCTTTCATTTAGTAATATGCATTTAAGTTTCTTCCATGTCTTTTCAGGGCTCGATGGCTCCTTTATTTTTAGCACTGAATAATATTCCATTGTCTGGCTATACCACAGTTTATTTATCCCTTTACCTACTGAAGGACACCTTGGTTGCTTCCAAGTTTTGGCAATTATGAACAATACTGTTATAAACGTCACTGCAGGTTTTTCTTGGGCGTAAGTTTTCAACTCCTTTGGGTAAATACCAAGGAGTGTGATTACTGGATTAGATGGCGAGAGTATGTTTTGTTTTGGAAGAAATTGCCAAACTGTCTTCCAAAATCGCTGTACCATTTTGCATTCCCACTAGCAATGGATGAGAGTTCCTGTTGCTTCTCATCCTCTCCGATTAGGATCTGTCACCCAGTTCCTCTTGGGGGTCTGCCTTTTTAAGAACAGAGTGCTCTGGTATATTTCAAAATGGTTCCTTTTCCCTTCTTCCTGCAAGAAGGGCAAAGGGATTTTCTCTGATATTTACTGTGGGAACCCAGAGGAACTCCTGGTGGCCAATCTCACAATACCGTGAGGGGCTTACTATGACTAGGTCCCCTGGAGTTTTAAACTCTCAGAGGTGTTCATACAGAGCCTCCAGCAATTCGACAATAACAGTTCGGGTTTTCCTATCCCAACACCGGTTCCTTTGGCAGTTTCCATTCGGTTGCTTGTGAGTCTTTGTTCTAAAAGCCGTGGCTCCCTGTATTCACCTACCTCTCCAATCTTGGGGCCGGAGGTCTGCTTTCTGTTCTCTCCTCTCTTTGAGATCCAAGAAGAGTTGTCGATTTTTCAGTCTGTTCAGCTTTTTCCCTGTTAGGAAAGAGGGGCAACTTCCAAGGTCCTTACATGTGGCATGGGACTCTAGAAGTCTCCCGATGTGATTTTTTTTTTTTTTTTATTGTGTAGCCAGAGTTTGAGAGCCACTGTTGTAAATTTTTGCTTCTCCTGGTGTCCTACATCACCTGATAACTTGTTAAAAACACAGACTCTCAGGCTCCACTGTGGATCTACTGAAACCAGAAACCACTTTTTTAATAAGATCCTCAGATAATTCATTTGCACATCTAAGTTTGAGAATCACTACTCTGGAATAGTATTGTCAACCATGGTTATACATTAGAATCATGTGGGGAGCTTCAAAACAATGACACATTCATCAGTATTTCTTTAAAGCTGCCAATGGTTCCAAAGTGGGGCCGATGTAAGAACCACTGAACCAGAATGTACAAACCCAAACAAGCACTGCTCGGACATGCTCTGGTCATGATTGGTAGGAGGAAAGAAAAGAGGATTGAGCCCCCACTTTCAGGGGAGAGACCCAGGGACCTGCCTTACCAGAAGAATGCTGCTGGCACCAGAAGAAAAATGATCCTATGATAATACAGGCCAGAGGGTAACTCTCAAGTGTTATCTGGTTTCACCCAGAGCAGAATCCTCGAACAGCTGTGCTTCACAGAATCTATGCTCTAAATCTCTAAAACCAAGCTTCACTGTTGTCCTTATTCTCTGCCCATTCCTCTCCCCAACCTCATACCACTCTTGAGATTTCTTAAGAAAATATATTTTTGGTTCTGGGAAAGGAGAATGGATCAAGCTCAATAGCAATTCTTATCGCAGTAAGGCTGGAAAGGACATAATTCCTTCCAACTCATTCTCGTGGTTCATCACATTCCCTCCAGTGCCTGACAATAACCTGGGATGCCAGAACTGCCCGGAGAACCTAGTCTTTCTCCATATGAGAAACTGTCTCTTTGACTATTGTCTCCCTTCCCCTGAGTTTTCTTGATGTAGCTTTGCTGCCAAAATGAGTGACTTTTCCCCCTGGACTTAATTTCTAAAGATGAGTCTTCATATTGTTGAAATCTAACAGTGACAGTTTTCTCCCTGTATCTAGAAGATGCTTGCCAATGATGACAAGAAAATATGTCCCCTCTATCTCCATTCTTTACAGAAAAAACAGAATGGTCACACACCATGCAAGAAACAATTTCAGTCTATTTGACTTCTGTTGGTTTCAAATTACACCCAAAAAAGATAAAATTTCAAGCTTCTTGAGATTGAGACCTCCCAACTGCCTCTGGTATATCTTTGAAAAATTACCTATCTTTTGTGTGAGGTATTTCCACCATCACACTGGAGAAACTTTATTGGATAATGGGATTAGCATAGTTACATTTCCTCAACTGGTTCAATATGGAAACTCCTGTACTTTCTTCACCAATTCGTCAAGGAAAAGAGAGTCACAGCTGCTTATTGGTGGTAAAGGATCTTAAGCTACGTTCCTTTCTCTACAAAATGAGACTATCTCTGTCTCACCTACAGAAGACTATCTCCTTTTTAGTTCTGTTGGCAAGATTACATGAGATAACGGATGTACAAGTGCCTGTAAGCTGTGACGTGCTCTGTATGACTTAGATATGCTTATTATTAGTTGGTTGCAGTGAATGATGCTTCCTAGAAGATGAGTAAAGAAATAATTTCCAGGGTGCAGTGAAGGTATCAAAGGACAGAGTTCTCTGATGGCAAATCTCCGTATAGGTGAACAGCCATCTATTTCTAGTTTCTTGTCAAAAGTTAGAGCCAACACTACATACTACCTCTGACAATTAATTAGTTTCAAACAAACAGACTGATCAGAGGCAATGAACATGTGATCCAACTTGGTGGCGGGGGGGTGTCATGACCATTATGCTCTGTAGCTCACTCACTTTAAGTGCAACCCCCCAAGTCCCACTGCCATTAGCACTGGCAGACACTACAGTGTGCACACTAAAGGGAAAACAAGGGGTGCTCTTTTAGATCTAATTATGGCTAGCCAGGGGTTTCTATCCGTGGGAGCACAGCTGCTTTCTACCAGGAAACTGATGAAATGAGCTTGAGATGAGGGCTCATTTTAGCATCAGGGAAGTTTGCCTATGATTTGAATAAAAGACTGTTTGCACTCCAAAAGTTCTGCCCTGCTGTGAGATAAGCAGGCCTATTTCTATCCAGCTGCTCTTCGCCATGCAAGATGACTTCACTATCTAGAACACAGATAATCTCTGTGGATAACCTGCTGGCAACCAGGCACCAAAACGTCTGGGGAAAAAAGAGCTGGAGTCATCAAATGCTGGAGATAGGAAATAGACAATAGTTCCATTCCTCGGCTGTTAACTCTGTTTCTTCTCTCTTCACAACTTGCTTTTAAACAAACCCCAAATTCTTTTCCTTGGACAACTGACTAAAAGTGAAGTCGAGAACATTATTGAGAGAGAGCGAGAGATGAGTTAAGTAATGTCATATTGTTCCAAGACTCAGTTCTTAGGTTAAAATCCACTTTTATGGAGGTTTTTTTTGAGGCATGGGGCTCCTGGAGGCTTTGGGGCTTTTGTGTACCTCTGGGTACTAATGGGAGAGACCCAAAGTACAGGCTGCGAAGAGCTTGCTGTAGGTTCCAGGTAATGATACCTTCATGTTCCTTTCTAAATTGTTCAATTCAGTTCTTCAGGATAAGAAAGGAGATAGAAATTCAAATAACACTGACCAGGAATAAACATTGTGGATTTATGATGTATCTTTCTGGAACTGAATAAATTAGGGCATAGAGGCTACACTGAATTTCAAAGCAATTTAGAATTTTTTATTGTACTATACTGTACCATGATGGCCATAAAGATTCATTTCAATTTAGAAGAAAAGTATCCATGAAGATTGATTAGCCTATGATTGAGGACAGATTCAATGTCTGGAATTGGCTGCATCTGTTCTGCTGAGGGAATGTTCTACCATGATGGCATGGCTATGAATTACCAGAAACACCCACGGGGGCAGCAAGTCACCTTCTGTCCCCACTTGACATTCAGCAGAAGACCCAAGTTGTTAGAGAACACAGTAAGTTTCCCAGAAATAACCAGTGACCAGAAGCTCGATACAACCACAGTAATGGCTAACTTCAGAGAGGAAGCCTTGCGAGAACCTCTTCCCTAAATCAGACTCCACAAGCCATGCTGCTGACAAAGGATGGGGTATTTGAGACACAGAAAGAAAGAAAATGGGGGTAAACCAAACAGGCGAACAATGGGGAAATCTTCCATTTACTTTTCATGGTGGGAAAGGAGCAGTGACTCGGGGCAGGGGTTGTCAAAGTTATACTCCATTCACCTATGTTAAAACAAACAAACAAAATTTCCATGAGCACCGACCAGGTGTTAAAGCACAGTGTTGGGGTCCTAAGTGAACAAGATGAGAGTCTATGATCTCTAATACCGTGTTTCCCCCAAAATAAGACCTAGCCGGACAATCAGATGTAATGTGTCTTTTGGAGCAAAAATTACCAGTCTTATTTTACTACAATATAAAACTGGGTCTTATATAAGACTGGGTCTCATATTAATTTTTGCTCCAAAAGACGCATTAGAGCTGACTGTCCAGCTAGGTCTTATTTTCAGGGAAACACGGTCGTAGAGCTAAAACAATACTAACTGTAATGCAAGTGAGAGAGATACAGACATCCGTGTTTAGAAGAGGTAGAGAGAGTGACAGTGGGGTCTTTTGTGCTTGGTGGATCAAGAAAGGAAGGAAAGAATGTTGGAGTCTTGGACACCTAGTTAAGGATGCTTTTCCTTTCCCTTCCATAGTCTTCCTTTCCTCTCTCCTTTCTTCTTTTTGTCCTTTTTTTCTTAACACTTTACATACTTGCAAATTTTAAATAAAGAATTGAAGATGATCAGAACTGTTCTCTGGAGAGATTAATCAGGTAGCACTAAAGTAATAAAGGCAATGGGAATCGTGGACAGAGCCGACAGATATTTAGGACATAGAATCAACAGCTCTAGGCAACTAACTGTTGGGGGATCAACACGAGGGATGAATCAAACGTGACTTGAAGAATACAGACGTCATTCAAGAATAGGCTTCCCAGGAGAGAAACAGGCGGCTTGAGAGAAACGGATGATGTGTGATTTTGGATACACTGAAGTGCTAGTGAAGCTACCTGACAAGCTGTTGGAAACGTGGGCCTAAAGCCCTGGAGAGAGGTCTGGGCTGCTGAAGCTTAAGGATGTGAGAGTATTCTGCATACAAATGAGAGCTGACACGATGAAAATGGATGAGGCCAAGGGAGAGAGTTTAGAAGGAGGGTCAAGGCAGAACCTTAGGGAATGCTTGCGTACAGGATGAGAAAAAGAGCCAGAGAATGAAACCAAAGGCATAGTCAGAGCAATAATCTGAGAATCAGCAGACTGTCACAGAAAATAAAGGAGGAAAGAGGCTCAAGGAGTGTGAGCTCACAATGAGAAGTGCTACACAAAGGTCAAAGAGGATGGGACTTGAGGAAGTGTTGGTGGGGCCTCAAGGAACAGTTTTACTAGACTTAAGATCACAAATTGGGTTTCAAGCTCAAGGGTTAAAAAGGGAACAATTGGGTTAACTAATGTTTGTGGGCAGCTGTCTTTATTGCTTGCCTCTTCTTTTTGTTTCTTTAACTCACCATCTGTCCACTTTCACTGCTATGCACAAGTTTCTAAAGCCTTTTCGTTTTAAGGATTCAAAAGATACCGACAAATATAATGAATAACTCCCTCTAGGAATCCCCAGTCTCCTAAAAGGGTTATTGCTTATCTAGAATTTGCTCCCCAGGCACAGATATATTGAAGAGAAATGAAATGTAGTAGTTTATTTTCATGGGCTGTAAAGTCAGACCTGGGTTTAAATCCCTGCCCCTCTACCACTTACTAGGTTGGTGCAAAAGTAATTGCGGTTTTATTTTTAACCCTTTAAACCGCAATTACTTTTGCACCAACCTACTAGCTATGTGATTTTGATAGCATCTACTGCAAAAAGGGATATAATAATAGTTCTCATTTCATAGAGTTGATGTGAGGACTAAATGGGATAATGTATATGGTACCTAGTATATTATAGAGGCTCAATAAATTGTACCTCTATTATGTCATTGGAATGTTATTATCAAAGGTTACTTATTGAAATAAGTCTTTATTATTGATAGAGACAATAAGGAACACGAAAGAAGCATTTGAAATAGTTTCTGGCCTCACAAGAGTTTATAATATCATTAGAAGAGTGAAGGCTGACATAGACGAGAAAATAAATGAACAACACCTGACTAGTTTTAGGTGGTGTGGCAATGTCTATAAGTGAAATAGAAAACTAGGAAAAGGTGAAGATCATTGGAAATTCAAAACAGAAGTGGGATTAAGATGTTTTTCATAGGACATGGATAGGGAGAGGGAGAGAGAGAGAGAAAGCAGTCCAAAGAATGAGTGAGGATGTAAATGCAGAAATGCCTATGCAGGTGTTGGGGTCCCTTATGAAATCAGCTTCCTGAATGTGGAGGATAAGTGAGGGGGAGTAACTGGACATGGACTGGTTATGCAGGATGGAACCTGTTATTTTAGCACGGCAGCAGTTCTTGGTGTTTGGTGGAGCCTGGGCTGTTTGCTGGGAAGTCCATGCAAGATTGTATGGAGGTGGGCAGGAAAACCAGGTAGGGAGACTGGCTTCAGATGGTGGAGTCAGGTAGGCAGAATGAAGTCTGCTGCTCATGCAGAAGTCTAGAGGACTGAAGCATTAGAAGCAGACGACTCATTCTGGCTTGGACTTGCTCCTAACGAACCAATAGGTTTGGATCTTGAGACTTTAGATAACAGAGAGCATCAGGGGAGCAGGAGTAGAAGTGAGGCAGGCAGACATCAGCGCCACCAGAAGTATGTATATGTACAACAGTGAATAAAGGATCGTGTGCGTGCACACTTCCAAAGTCTTCCTGGGTACCGCAGAGACTCTAAATCTTCCTAGAGACTGCAGATAGCATCTTTCTTTTGACACTTCCAGGTTTTGCAAAGTTACACATTCTAATTACATTTAGTGAGAAACCATCGTAGAATGCGTGTATTTAGCCACTTCAAATCTGTAGCAGAAAATAGCATTAAGTGATAAGTTTCCCTACCAAATTAAATAAGGCTAACCAGTCTATTCATAGATGAAAGAAAATATAACACGCTTTGATATGCCTCTTTCAAATTTGGTGACTAACGTCCCAAGCATCTGCACTGAAAAGATATGATGTTGACAAGTGTTAATAGAAAAAGTTACAGGATATGCCCTAAAGTTACTCACTGATCTCAATTAATAGGATGTACACTTGCAGGGTATATAAATTAATCTGGGTTTAACAGAATCTTCTGGGTTTACCTAAAACACTATTGGTTACTGGCAAGTTATTGTTTTTTAAAAGTTCATTCTCAAATGAAAAAGCACCCATTAATATTTAAAAGTCAATTTTTTTGCAAGAGTTTGCATTTCCAACTTTTAAACTTTTCTCAAATACCTGAAGTCAAGATGATCATTCTGACAATAAGTTAAGAAAAGGGCATAATCCTAAAGAAATAAGTTAATCAGTAACTTATTTTCTCATAGATTCAATGCTATTAAGTAATGGTTAGATTCTGCAGACCAGTCGTGGACGTCAGCCAGTGGTGGCGATTTGTCTCCCTAGCGTCTGATATAATACCTGGCACACGGTGCTCTTTAAAAGTTTGCTGAACAAATGATTTAATGAATCTACAAATAAATGAAGTACAGGCCTATGCTGTTCTGAAAGTAAATCAGTAATAAAAACTAGCATACATAAAAAATGTTTTTCGGAAAATGTGCTCTGAGTTCCAGCTTAGTTGCGAGGAACAACCTCTCCCATGATTCATCCTCTAACTTTGGTGGCCGAATGAGAATTTCTCCCTCAGCTCTGAACGAAAGCGCAAATTCACCATCAGCTATCCTCGACATTTTCTCACTTCTACTGGGGAAGTCCTATAAAGGAAGTTAGAGGGGTGGAAGGAAGGGAATGAGGAGAGGGTAAAGTGATGCGAGAGTCTGGGCACACATTCAACAGAGACTGTCATTAGGGTCGATCCAGCCAATCCTATCGCTACACGGTCAACATGAGACTGGAGTGGAAAGGGGTCTATCTAGGTAAGAAAGTATCTGCAGTGGTGATGGGGAGAAAAAATCCCACACAGCGTTAGCCTGAGGAAAGGAGTCTTCTTGAGGAATCCTATTTGAGGCTTTTTACCCAAATATAAATAAAGCACTATAGCATAGTGACTGAATGCAAGGACCCTGGGGCCAGACTTTCTGATTTCAAGCCCCAGTCCCCGACTTACCGTGTTTTCCTGAAAATAAGACCTACCCTGAAAATAAGCCCCAGTTAAGAGCTCAGCCAGCCAGACACATTTACGTTATGACAAGTTTCCAGAAGACGACGACATGACTATAACTGAATAAATGCAGATTGTTGTACATGAAAAACTAAGACATCTCCTGAAAATAAGCCCTAATGGAGCAAAAACTAATATAAGACCTGGTTTTATTTTTGGGGAAACACAGTATTAGCCATGTGATGTCAGATGAGGCATTTAACCTCTCTGTGTCCCAGTAAAATGGGGATAAGAATCCTTACCTCAAGGGTTAGTAGGAGGATTAAATAAGGTAACAGTGCCTGGGATATATACAAGGGCTACCTAAGTGGTAACTAAACACACATATCAAGCACCTATAAGTTGTTGATTACATGTTATTATACATGTAATGATTAAAAACATGCTCAACCTTGAAAACCTAGGCCTTCCTAAGGATTCAGTAGAGGAAAAGAAGATGGGTACTGTTTATTAAATATCAATAAAAAGCAGAGTACTATCTTCAATTGTCCTGTGATTACTGTTTTCACCTCAAAAGAAAAAAATTGTGCCAAATCATCACCTAGGAACAGGAATTTTAAAAAATGGTACTATGAGGCGGTCAATGAGAACCAAGCAATCTTACTGAGACTATTTTTAAGAGTGTTTTCTTCTGATGACAAGGAAGAATATAAAATCTTTTTTGGACAGTGCTGCCCTAAGAACAACTATTCAAAATGGGATCCATTAAGAATACATCTCATTTCACTAAGTGAAATAAGGTCATCCTTTCTAATTTCAGAAGTGTCTTTGCCCAGCACAATGACAAATGTCATTTGGACCCGTGGTGTACAATTTGCAATAATTTTTGAGACCCAAACTTCAGGGTTGGGCTGCCAACTCTACATGCTTCCTTTCATCATTTGCCATCACTAGGGGAAAATGTTTGTTACATGAAAACGGTTACGTCACAATGAAGGGCTGTGTACTTCAGAATGGTTTGCCTTTGCCCAGGATTCAAGGATCAGAGTAGCTGTCGTTTCCTCCTTCAGTGCACAATCCTTTTAAGTAAACGAAAGGTTGATCTATATGTGCACTATCCTTATTATCTTGCTAGAGCACAGAGTAAGGTTTAGAATACAATATTCAGGTCCAGGGAGAGCCTAGATATGGAGAAAATCCCTGTTTACAGAGAGTCTCTTATGGAAAAAGACTAAACACCTTGATTTCCCACCAGTTCATAGGACCCAAAAAAGCATTGCTCTTTTGCCTCAAAACCAAGCTGCTTATCAGTTATTCAAGTATGCTAACAGTCCTCCCAGTTCTCTCATCTGCTACAGAGCAATTTCATTAAATAGCAACATCTGCAAGTCCTGAGTGGTGACAAAATGTGGCAGATCTGGTCACAGAGTGGAAAACCACTAAAAATCACTAAAACTACTTAGAACATTTAGATCAACAGAACCAAGCAATGTAGCAGAAAATTGTTATGCCAATGAAGCATTTTATCAAGAAACCGTCTTAATCCTTATTATGTAGTTAATATTTTTACATGCAAAAAAATGTATTTCTTCATTATACCCTGAAATAGGTGATAAAGACACAACAAGGTATTATGGACACTGCACAGGCCCTGAAGTATAAAGACTTGGATTCAAGTGTAGCTCCATTATTTATAAACTGGATGGCCTTGGATAGCAAGGGATGATAATACCTGCTGTATCTACTTCACAGGATTTTTGAATCAAACGAGGTTATATATCAGCAAGTATTTTGTAAACTGTTAAGGCCTTTCAGATTCTACTCTTTATTATCATGATTACATTTTTTTTAAAGTGTGTTTTTCCAGGACCCATCAGCTCCAAGCCAAGTAGTTGTTTCAATCTAGTCGTGGAGGGTGCAGCTCACAGTGGCCGACATGGGGTCTAACCGGCAACCTTGTTAAGAACACCACGCTCTGAACAACTGAGCTAAATGGCCGCCCCTCATGGTTACATTTGACCACTTATTTCACTTATTAATCAGTATGGTTCATAAACAGGATATATTATAAATCAATTAGCACATGCAGATTTGGGCAAGTCACTCATGTAATAGCATGAAGACCTGGGAACGTTAAATAACTTTCAAAGCCTGCTGCAATCTCCAGCTCCCACTGTCTCGGAAAGGCTAAATATTCATCCATTTTTGTGTATAAGGAAAGAGCAGTAAGAAAATGGAACCCTGCACATGTCTATTAGCATTTAAATCAATATTTTATCTGAGAATATATTAGGTGGCAGGATTATTTAAGTTAATGTTATCTATTTGAACTAGCTATTCAAAGCACAGGCTGCCATCCAAGTATTTAATATATGGTTTATATCAAGATATTAGACTTTGTGGCTTAATGGAAATAAACTTCAAAAGGCATGTTTCATGAAAGTTAATACAAATGGAATATATAAATATATCATTGTTGTCACAAAGGAACAGTTAAGTAGTAAACACAGATCTGCTTGTACCATGTCTCAGTGGCATTAAATATTAAGCACGGGGAGGGTCAACTCCTCCGATAAAGTGTGGAGCGACCCTTAATGGCTATCTGTATAAAGTGATGAGGAATAGTTGGTTAAGGTGAGGCATGTGGGTAATTAACTCTCAGCAAGAAAATCTGATAGGATCTATGCATATGGAGCCGGTGTTGGGGCATAATCATGAAAAATGTTCTGTCACTAACTTTTTTTTTGGTTTGTATTTTTTTAATTATTAGTTTCAGGTGTACAAAACAATGTAATAGTTAGACATTTATCATTTATATCCCTCACACAGTGCTAACCCCCTCCCCCAATTTACTACCCCTCTGGATGTCCCTAACTTCTTAAACCATGCACTTGTTAAGACCAAGCCCACAGGCACGCAAGTCAGAGGCTGCGCCCCTAAGTCTGACTATTAAGGATGAGACAACGTATACAGGGTGAGAGGAGAAAGCCCTGGCTTCCACAGTCCGAATCCTTTACTTTCCTCTTCTTTTATCTCATATGGTTCAATAGTCTTTTGCCCTATAAATCCCAAGCCAGCACTGTCCCTTCATTCCCCCATGTTTTTACTGACATAGACAATTTATTCCAGGGATATAATTTTCCCGGTGAAGTAAGACAGACTGTTAAGAGGCAGAGAGATGGCTAATAGTTGATGTGGATATACATTTCTAATGCATCTATGCTTGTCTGTTTTTTTCTCCAACAGGCCATATTTCACCCAACTTTATAAACTGTAGAGCTGACATTCTGATTAGCACAGTGAGTGAACACAGCAATCATCTAGTAAATGCTTACTGATGACGCTCTAATACCACTATCCAAGATGACCTAGACAAGAAAAATCTATGCTACTTTAAAGGCATTAGAAGAAGCGTTTTTATAATCAGAAAGACTAGCCAAAATAGCCCTGTATCTTACTAAGAAAAAAAAGGAACAAACATAATCCTTGGCAGAGTGTCTAATACCAAATATTTGCCACCTAATTTTTTTTTTGCTTCTAAATGTTTTATGTAAGTTATCATTATAAGCAGATTATAAACCCTTTCAGTGAAAGGAATATATTTCTCTGGTATTTTCAAGGGCACCTAGAATTTGAATTAGGCAAAAGAAAAGACTGCCAATTACTTAAAGAAATAAAACGAATATATAGTTTCTTTGGATGAAGCTAGTAATCTATATAAAAATCCTTATTTCACTAAGAGTCTTTTAACCAACCAACATATGAATATAAATAGATTTCCAGTTTATGATTCTGTAATACGTCATCTATAAATCACATTGTTTGCTCACCACCCAGAGTCAGTTCTCCTTCCATCACCATATATTTGAGTATCATAACCTATCTTAATAACACCGCTTTACACCTGTTTAGTGCTGTTTGTTTTAAAGCTCTTTCATCTTTACTATCACCTCACTCTTCCCTCACACCAGTGTAAGAGCAGCGTAGGTACATTGCCCTCAATTTACAGAAGAGAAATGGAGATACTAAGAAGTTGTGTCTTCATCTGTTCAACAAGCCAGGCACTTTTCTGGGCGCCATGTTTATGGTGATGAACAAGACAAAGTTCCTGCACTTACGGAGCTTACTCAGTGGTGTTGTTTGTAAATACTTAACAGCTGGTCTCTGAGTGTAGGTTCACCATGAGTGTATGAATTAATATTTTCCTTTAACAAATTAGATAAAAGTAAAATAACAAAGCCACATGTTGGAACTATTAGTCATTTCTCAGTAATATGAGTGACTTCTTTGCTAAGTTCATAGTTTTCAAATATTATAAGAGTATTTTCTCAGCTTTTTCTGTGCATGCACAATATAACAGCCACAGACAATGAATTAGTAACATTTTCTCCATCACTTTAAGTTTAGACAATCAACAAAATAAATCAAACTCTGATTTGTAGTGTTTGCTGATTTCTGTACTGTAAATACTCCTCCCGTGACCAATTTTATGCTAATCACAAATGATGAATTTTGAGTGTTTATTATGTTGTTCATATAACTTAATTTTACATTTACATAAATTAATTTTTAATAATTTGAGTTTTTTTACCAACTCACAAAAGGAAACAACCCAAAATGTCCATCAAAGAATGGATGGATAAATATGGTACATATACACAATGGAATTATTTAGCCTTAAAAAGGAATGAAATTCTGATACATGTTGCAGCACAGATAAACCTTGAAAACATTGTGCTAAGTGAAATAAACCAGACACAGAAGGACAAATATTGTATGATTCCATGAGGTACGTAGAGTAGTCAAATTCATAGAAACAGAAAGTAGATTATCAGTTACCAGGGGCTCAGGGGAGAAGAGAAGGGAAATTATTGTTTAATGGATACAGAGTTCCAGTTGGAGATGATGAAAAGTTTCTGTAGATGGATTGTGGTGATGGGCTGCACAACAATGTGAATGTACTTAATGACACTCAAGTGTAGACTTAAAAATCGTTAAAATTATAAACTTAACATAATAAGAGAGCAGGAAATAAAATGGAATATTCTGATACTTGGATAATTATTTCCAAAGCTCACAATACTACCGATAATTTAACAATCAGATTTTGTGAGTCAGAACATGCTGGCTCCAGCATACCGATGAGTTTACCTTCCTTCTAATAGGGAGCGGGTAAGAGAGACTTGCTCAGGGTCTCTTGCTCAGAAATGAGAGAGCCAGTGCTGACTCTAGATCCTCTGAGTAGTCTAGTACTATTTCCAGAGCAGTATACTGTTTTCCATATAAGCAAGTAACTATCAAATTAATGTCACAAAGTTCTGAGGTGTCCATGTTCGTTAAAGAATGAAGAATGGCAGCAGGGGGATCACAAAAATGACCCTAAGAGGTTAAGCTTCATGAAGATGATAAGTTTGGAATAAAGGAATGGGGGAAGTTTTAGAGAGAAGATGGGAGAGTGGAGTAGGAAGTTAGAGGTCCAGTATTATCGGCTAGATCTGTAGATATGCAGGAATGTTGTAGGAGGGAGATACAAAAAGCCCCCTTCTTTGGGCCTCACCAGTTATACCCACTCCTACGTTGAGATCAGGGGTCTTGGAGAGGTGTCCTTACTTTTTAAATGTAGCTATCGCCTAGACAACAGATATCCAAGGATATCTTCATCTTCCCTAAATTTCCCCAGGTTCCCCAGTGTGGAGCTTGTCAAAGGAACTGCTGCACGTGAGGCATTAACAATAACAGCCTGACAAAGGAATCCTAAGCTGTGATGGTAAGAAAAACATTTTATTAAGAGAAAATGGCGTGGACAAAGACTCAGAGGCAACAGGAAGAAAGCCAAGGGCTTTGGACAGAAAACAGCTTTGCCAGGACAGAGAGGTGGCGACGGGCAGACCACTGAGATGAGAAACATGTCTCCTTGTGAGAAAGATGCTGTTTTACCGCAATACTTCCTGATTTATTTCTTTTTTGGAAATAAGTTCCTCCCTTGACTTTTTTTTTAAACATCTAGGCTTAATACTGTAGAGTGAATTTTTAAAGCCTCTTTCAAAGGAAATGAGAGCTCAAGTTATTTCCTGATTGTAAGTTATGGAGCATTAATGCTTTCAAGACACCAAGGTAATACTTAGTGGATTTCTGAGAATCAGCATGATACCAAGACGACAGACTTTACCTCCCTGAGCCTCATTTTCCTCATTTACAGGCCTACTTCATTTTACTGCAATTCACTTCATTCCACTTCGCAGGTGTAAGGGAAGACCCTCCACCAGCAAACAGATTATGACTTGCTTTATTGCACTACTTGCTCTATTGTGGGGGTCTGGAACCTAACCTGCAGGATCTCCAAGGTATGTCTATACTAGGTGGTGTAACGATGACTGTCTTGCAGGGTTGTTGTGGGGAAAAGAAGAAAAGAATATAAAGTATATACAGCACCTAGCAATAAGTAAACATTCAGTATATTGTGACTGCTATGACCATTGTGCCCATGAACGTGTAACTGAATGAACATTTAAGTGTTACAATATACAAAACATGGTCTGGAATCCAGGTTTTGTTTCATCTTTTACTTTAAGTTATTAAATATTTCAATCATAGAGAAGATTACGGAAAAAAATAACAGATGTCTGGCAGATCATTTGTTTTAACTCATGATTTTCAACTGTATGAAAACACCACAATTTATTCATTCCCTAAATAATACTGGCACTGAGCCTGCCTCCTGGGAGAATTAACTCTAGGGCACAGATCTATAAGTGGAATGGCTGGTCATAGGGTATGATAATCTTTGAATCCCAAATTTGCTCTCTAGAGTGGTGTATCATTATCTTTTGTACCCAACACTATAGGAGCGTTCTCATTTATCAACACTAGATGTCAGGCATTTTAATTTTTGCCAACACTATGGGCATGAAATGGTATCTCAATGTTTTAACTTATATTTCCCTAATTATTAAAGAGATTGAGTATATCATTTCACTTATTACAGGTTTCCCTTCAGTAAACTTCATGTCTTTTGCTCATTTTTTTTTTAAATTAGGAAACTGGTCTTTTCCTTATTGATTATATTCTGGCTCTCAATCCTTTGCCAGTTACATGTACTACAAATATCTTCTCAAAGTCTATTACTTGTCTTTTTAATTTTATTTATAGTGAACTATAATCATCTGTAAAACAGAAATGATAACATTATCTCATATGATAAATAATATACCTGAAAGCTTTAAGTGTCAGGCACAGATTAGCTACTCAGTAAATGTGAGTTTCTTTCATTCCCCCTCACTCACAACCTTATGAAATTCATAACTGAATAATAGACGGGTGATTAAAGGCATTTGAGCTGGATTTGAACAGATTTGGTTTTGAATCCAAACTTTACTGTATTTAGCTGTATGACCTTGGCCCACCTTGTTTAAGCTCTTTTAGCCTCAATTTCCTCATCTGTGAAAGTAGAATAATAAAACATAACTCTCAGAGTTATTGTGAGGTATAAAGTGTTTAGCCCAGGGGCGGGCAAACAGAAAGGTCTCAACATATGGTAGCTGCAATCACCATCATCATTATTAGAGGAGATACACAGTACATACAAATAACTATAATATAGAGCAAAATAGCACAAACTCTATGAGAAAAACGATAATTCAGTGCTATCGGAATGTAGAAATGAGAGTGGTAATGTCCAATTGGGGGCCAGGGGAGCATGAGGGAGACTTCACAGAGGAAATGGTATTTGAAAGGAGCTGGGAGGAAGATTGAAATGAAGGAGAAAGACATTCTAGCAAACAAAACAGAGGCATCGAAATTATATCTTCAGTCTGCCAAAGTATGGGAACAACTGAATAAGTCAGATTCAGGAAGTGAACATTCATTTTTCAGGTTATCAGAAGATTTTCAGGTTATCAGTGCACATATTCTATGTACTAAAAGGCTAACTCGTGACTTAATTAGTATTTGGAGTATATATGGAATACATATGGAATTTTATTCCAATAGCTTTGGAATAAAATTTGGTATACAAGCATCAGCAGAAGATACCCAGAGAAAGGTATGTTAGGAGAACAGGAAATAGCACATGACTGGCATACAGCAAACAAATAGATATAGATGCTAAATGAGTAACAGGCAAGGGGTCTGCTACCCTGCAGAGCCAGGTTTGAAGGCTGCTCACTTACTGTCTTTCTGAGGATTGGCAAGGTATGATTTTTTTCTTAAACAGGATCAGTTCTGAAATCTGACCCAGAAAAAGTACAGCTTTTTCTCATTTTGCTTATATAGGCACAGGCAATCATTGTCAGCCTAATTATTTTCTTTTTTTCCCCTTTGAATAAAGCAAATTCCATTCAGTATGTTTTGTCTTGAACAAAGTGTGCTCACTTATTATCTACTTTTTATCGTCTTATAATTTAAAACAGCATTTGACTGTCCTAGAATAAACCAGAATACCCATTACTATAGTTTTCATGTTCTACCTAGCTTTTTTTCTTTCCAAATTTATAGCACATGTTCAATTACTTTATAAATGATTAGGCCTTACATTGTGTTCCTTTTTTTCTTTTTCAAACTTTTATTTTAAGTTTTTCCAGGAGCCATCAGCTCCAAGTCAAGTAGTTTTTTCAATCTGGTTGTGGAGGGAGCAGCTCACTGTGGCTCATGTGGGGATCGAACCGGTGACCTTGTTGTTAAGAGCACTGCGCTCTAACCAGCTGAGCTAACCGGCCACCCCACATTATTGTGTTCTTAAAAGTGTATAATTTATATACTCATGAGAGAACTGACCTACGAATCTATTTTCAGATCTAGCTGAAAACTCTGTTTATCACAACAGATAATCTGAAGTTAGGACGGTTAGTTTTTTCCTAGAAAATTCCAGGTCTGAGCAGTGAAATGCTTTTTCTCAAACAGAAAATGGGCAGTTCTGTATACAAAACCAGAAATGAACCATAGCAGCAGAGAAATTCCAATCACTGGAATCCAGTGCAATTCTAAGCATTTCTAAAGGAAAAGGCTACTACTACATTTTCCTACTTTTTCCAAAGTTTATCTGCTTGTGCTGATTACCATGTGTGCACAGATGTAGCTAAAATGATCAGTATGGAACCGATAGTTCTTTTGTTTGCCTCTGGCATGAGTAAATAAACAGTAGGTGTACTCACCAGTAAATTAGCCCTATAGGCTTGCAAATTCCTAAAACATAATAGAACGAAAAATAGCAAGAAGAATCCCTGGTGTTGTCAGAATCTGAGCTAAATCACTTGCATCCACACAAATCAGGACAGAAGGGACCCTCTGGTTGGCCACAGGCTGCGGACCGTGCCTCTGGGTTCACAACCCAGAATTTATCTGCCCCTGAACGAGGTTAGTGCCTTCTTCTCGATAGTATGTCTCTAGAACAATACCATAACCTCAAAATGGTTAAGGTTTTATCCTTTAATAACCACTTTCTAATTTTCACCTGCATGCACTGTAGGCATAGCACACACTACCATTTATTTATAAAATGATGATTATGTCTTTCTTTCAGAGGAAAAAACAAACCAAAACCAATAGGCAAACACACACAAAACCAAAACCAAAATTCAGTTTAAATTATTCTCCATATGACATGCCTCTCTTTATGTAACATGGCCATCTTTTGAAAAGAATTAAGATGCTTGTTCTTTTGCCTTTCTGAATGCATAACCTTCACCCTATCTGGCTTAAGGCATCCATCTGCTTAGGGAGAGATTATGATTTATTAGAGAAGGAATATAAATAGAAGGAAGTGACATTTGGCTTTTGATATGCAAAACATTATGGAACTTTGCTGCAGTAACAAATAATCCCAAATCTCAGGGGTTTATAGTAACAAAATTGCACTTCTTACACGACAGTTTGGCTGCAGATCAGAGGCAGCTTGCCTGCTGCTTCACATGTCTTAATTCTCTGATCCAGGCTGAAGAAGAGGTCCCGATTTTCATCATGTCACTCTCATGGCAGAAGCAATCAAGCAAGAGGGCTTCTTGGAAACCTGCACTGACGCTCAGTGCTTCTGCTCAGATGTGGCCTGTATCACATCCACTTAACATGTTCTTGGCCAGAGGAAGCCACATCTAAAGCCCACATCAATGTGGCAAGAAGGTGTCCTCCTCTCATAGGTACTGCAAGTCACAAGGCAACAGGAAGGCAGAAGGAACAACTGCAAACAATATAATCTATGACAATCACCTTGTTATGTCTTAAAAGAAGATTTTCCAAAATCCTTTATTGCTCCCTTTGCTCTATCGGACAATAAGCCTACACAAAAGGGAGTGTACAGAAGATATTCCATTCAGCTGTTACGCCACACTAGGTCTATATGGAAGGAGGATATAGTGTAAGAGAAAGACTAGTCTTTCCAGACTCTGGGGGGTGGGAGGAAGGGCAACAAAGCAGCCTTAACGTCCTCAGCCTGGAGAGACATCAGTGTGTTAAATGAGGATGAAACCAAAGGCTGAGTGCCTGTGCTCTCTTCATATCTGTTTGGAACTTGGGGACAGGATCAACTCCCAGGTGGCCTCCACCACAACGTGGGGCACAGACAGTGAGTCAGTGTCATAGCAGGGCTGGCAGAGAGGAGCCTGAGGTTTAGTTTTCCTGAGCTCCCATAGTTCCTGTAAGGCACGGACACAGAGATTTCAAGGGGGTGAAGTGGACGGCAGATGCAGCAGAGACTCAGGGGTGGGCAAGTAGTAGAAGCCAAGGTGAGGCCCCGTCAGCTCAGGGCTCCTGTGTTCTGATCAAGCAGCCTACAGCCATAAATTTCGGCCATAAATGCCAGTAGAGCAATGAGCACTCGGGTGGATGAAGGACACTTCCCCTGAGACCCAGAGGCAGACTAGCCCTCACTTATGACACCATCACTTATGACAGGATCTCAAGGGAATGTTTGAATTATTGCATAAATTGGTTATTTAGGTAATTTGTCTGCCTGCTAATGAGTGGGTAGGAGCTCAGGCAGAAGGCCGTTAAGACACTGTCAAAGTAAACTACATTTTCTCTGTGGAAGGCTCAAAGAAATGGACTGAACCACTTCTTTTTGGTTCATCACTATATCTGCAGCCCCAATACAGTGCCTGATATAAGTAGGTATTCAATAAATATTCACTGTATGAAGGAATCAATGAGAGACTGTAAGTGAGAGGAAATTATCAACTGGTAAGGCTATCATAGAGGTACCAGGCAGATTGAACTAAGAAGACCATGCCAGTTTCTTTTTGGCACACAGCCAACACTATGCCCACTTCACTCCTAAAACAAGCTTGTAATTTTTATGAAATGGCTCCTGACACCATATTTAACTTACATTTGGTTCCCTGATTCAAAGTCCTTTGGATAACATTGCTGCATTCTTTTGCCTCAAGAAAAAAATATGAAAAGCTGTGCAGGATTTCAACCTTGCAGTCCCAACAGAAAAACAGTAAGTATTATGGAACCGGAATGGGTGATGTCTGAACCAATTAACTAACTTTGGCATTTAGTGGCAACTTGATCTTACCTGTCTCAAGATAAATAACTTCAGGTGGAGCCACTGAACCTGTAGGCATTGCAGTGGCTAGGATCCGTAAACAGAACATCATAGGGAATGACAGAGAAACTATGGTAAATAAAAATCAAAGTTATACAGGATTGAGGTGCAGATGTGTGCTGACTGAAACACTGTACCTTCCACAATAAATTGTGCTTCTCAACACCCTAGATATATACATCAGAATCATGTGAGCTTTAAAATAGAACAGATGCCTGGAGATTCTAATTCAGTGGGTCTGGGTGAGGCCTGAGCAATACCAATTTCTAAAAGCTCCACAGGTAATTCGGATACGTAGCCAGAGCATTCTGCGAGGGAGAACACCTAAAGGACAGGATCAGTAAGTGGGGAACAAATTAATGAATGAAAAGGCTCCTAGGGATTGTAAATTCTTCAAGAGCATGGACTACGTCTTAATTCATTTTTTCATACTATAGCCTCTAATGTTTCTTATAATGAATGAATAAATGGATGAATGAGTCATGAAATACTCTGCTTTGGTGGCCTGATCTCTCAGGGAGACTTGAACATGGGAAACAAAAAAAGCTGATAGCTGATGTTTAAGTGTGTACTTCCCAAACAGAATTCCTGGAACAGTTTTAGACTAAATGAGAATGAACATGTGTGATCATTATAACACTGATTTATTAAATTAAATGAAGTTAATTTTTGTTGAACTGGGGGGCTAGGGGAGTGGAACCAGGGAAATTGGTGCCATGAGATGATTTGCATAACAAAATCCTACCCCGAAACACAAGGTATGAAGAAGTATCACAAAGCCACCTCATTCTTTGTCTAATGTTTATTTTGACATTTACTTCTCCTTGAGCAACAGTATAAGTTACACCTGAAAACATCTAGTGTTACTGCTACGATTTATGACATATAATTTGGCACTACTTTACGGAAATGCTTAATGTGTTAGTGACCTCAAAGCCCTGGATGAATCAAGCAAACAAGGATTGGCTCAGTGAAATTTCTAGCTCCCTGTAAGCTTTATTCTCAAGCTTTGTGATAACAAATCCTTACGCTGGGAAAAAGCAAGCATGTTTTCATTTTCTAAATCTTCCTAGTGAAATGCTATAATCACAGGCAACTCTGCCAGTTAGCAAAGCTCAGTGACACCACGGATCCCACTCCATTCCCCAAAAAAGGGAAGGTGAAAGAGGAGGCTGACCAAACGCTAGCATGATTTGACTCGCGGAGAATCCAAGGGAGATTCTGCTGTCGTCTGTCACATTGACACTTGAGGTTACATGGAAGGGAGATGGAGGAAAGCACTGAATGAGGGATACCGAACAAAGGAATGCAAAGTCTGAGACAGGTGCACAAGTGGGAAATGGCCTAGAATGAAATAGGGAGAAGAAATCTATTCTCTGTTAAATTGGTAAAAAGTTCTTACTCTAGCAGGTTACTTGAAAGGTTCTGACAAAGCATTATTACAAGTTTCCTGAAAGAGGCCAGGATAAGTGAAGGAAGGAGAAGCCCTGAAGCATGCAGGAGGGCTGTTAGTTTGACTGAGTGTCCTAATCAGAAGTCCTGGCAGAGTGATTAAACACCCACATGCTCCACAGCCCTTGTGAGGAGGCTGTGGGCTCCTGCCTGCCCGGGTGAGGGCTGGGAGCTCAGCTCTCAGCCTTGGCTGACAAAAGCAATGATACTAGATAGTGACAATGAAGGTTGAAATGAGCAAGAATATAAAGTTCTGCCCCAGGCCCTCTTCCACAGGGAAAAAAAGTGGACACTGCAGCTCTTACATCATTTCTCTATGAAAATATGAAAACAAAATTCATAACGTTAATGCTCTTTTGTTCTATTTCATGTACTCTGGTGTTTGGTGGCTATTTCTACGGTACTTCGCTATCACCTTACACCTTCATCTGCCTTAAGTTTAAGATTATCTGAATGTTACAAAGGCATTAGAGAAACTAAAGACTTGGACATTTTCTTTTGTTTTTTGTTCCCCCCCCCAAATGATTTGATTACACTGCCCCAATTCTACAGATTATATGGCCAGAAGCAGGCCATGCACTGACCAGGTCCCTTGGAGACTTTTTAACATTCCAGTAGGCCAGAAATCGATCATTAAAGCTTTTCAAACTGATGACAAAAGATAAGTCTCAATAAATATGACAAATGACAGTTCTTATACAAGCCTCTTTCTTAATATGGCATGAGTGAGCACTATGCTTACTATTTTCATATATTATGATTTGCATTGTGTATAATCAAGGCCTTCATTACCCCATTACTTCCATTTACTTTGTAAGATTTTTCTCTCCCAAAACGATACAAGTAAACAACTCTAATATTTAAAAAATAATTTTAGTTCTGAGTTAATTTCAAAAGTGAAAACAGAACAGGCAATGGAATGCAATAATGCAATGATGAAAATCACAGGTATTGCTGTCAAATTCCTTGAGTTCAAATTCTGACTCTGATAGTAACTGGGTGATTTTGAGCAAGTTATTTAATTTCTCTAAGACATGCTTCCCATATAACAGGGGAGAAAGCAGTTTGTCTCTAAAGATTTATAAGAATTAAATAAGATCATTCGTATTTGGGGCTTAGCACAGTGTCTGGTATCTACTAAGTGTTCAATAAATGGTGATTATGATTCATTCTTATATATTTGATCTGCAGTATATTTTCCCATGCAGCACTAATACAGGAAGAAAAAAACAGGCCACAGACATAGCATATCTAATATTGGCAGTCAGAAATATCCCAGGAGTTTGCCTGGTCACACGTGGTTCTGGAATTTAGCCAGGCTGCGGACTTGACATGGTAACTCTTGTTTCCTTGGCAATAGTCTCAGCATGAAAAAGATCTTGATTTTAATAATCAAAAGTCAGTGAAAAATATACTCTTCAGGCAGGTGTCTAATTGAATCTGGTCCACTGAAAAAGTACAGTGACATAATTTCACCGCAACAAAAGCTTACAAGGTCAGTGGTCATGCAGGGATGACTACTGTTCATCCAACCCTGCCTTTGCAGCAAGGCAGTTTATTTTTTCAGACCTTCTAGTTAGAATTATTTGACTGGTTACTTACATGCTTTGTTACCCTGACCAAATAATGTCTGTGCATTTTCCTTGAAGGCCCACTTGGACTACACTCAAGTTCACAGACTTCTAAGACTGGTAAACTGAGTTAAATTCCTCTCTGCCACCTGCATTAGCGCCTGTTTCTGTAGCAGTTAATTTTGCAGTAAGGGATTCTAGAGAGAAAGCAAAGTTCCCTTCCACACACCTGTGGGAGTACCTGGGCTTAGGTGCCTATCTATCGCTGGAAAATATTTCCCCCCCCGTATTTAGTACTGTTTGGGGCAAGGAGAGTTGGGCTTGCCTCGTTCCCTGCCCCTCCATCCCTGCCCCAACCTCCACACCGGATCATCAGTGACTTTAGCTACGTCCAGATTTAGCTCTTTCTCCAGTCTTTGGGACAGTCTGAAATTTGGAGGCTGGATCGGGGGGAGGGGGGATTTAAGAAGCCCTAGTCCAATACCAATGAGTTCTGCATCAGGCTCAGTCCAGCTCTAACCTAGCAACTGCTTGCTTGTCACCACGAGTCTATTTTCCCTGTACCCAAGTTAGAGAACTATATTTCCACCTTGTCCCTTTCTGTATCTATGCCCTCTCTTGGTTTTCCAGGCCCTGAAGCTGATTCCCTGAAATACTGAGTGTGGCTTCCTCCTAGAGTCCCCATTTCCATTGGCTTATCCAAATACTGTTAATTCTAGTTAGAATCCTCCTCGTATTTCCTTATTTCCAAATTTGCTGAAGACCTTGTTCTACACCTAGAATTGCTGAATTCCTCCCAACTTACACAACAGGTTCAGACTTCTGTCCAACCCCCAAAGAGCCGGCAACCATGCTATTGCAGTTGACTCTGGACTGCCAGTTATATGCTATCCATACCAGGAGGACACTCTGCATAAATCTGTGGCTTTACATTTTTGTTGTCTTGCCATGTCATGCTGACAAAAGGCCATAGAGAGTCTTTAAAAATCTACAATCACCAGGCTAATGAAATCAATTTTGGAACAGGTTGTATACCACTTAGGCTTGGTCTGAGTTCAAATTTTGAACATTTATATATCTGGAGCATTATCGCAAGTGCTACGCTGATGGTGTAAAGAAGCAACCCCTCAGACTTCGCATGTGCTTGACCGGCTGGGAGCCAAGCACACAGAATCCTGGCTGACTGACTTTGGCGTTTGCTAGAATGTCTTTTGCCAAATTCTTCTGGCATTTGTTTGAAGGTGTCAAAATGCGTTTACCTCCTAAAGAATACTTGCTTTTGTCCAAAGAATGTCTGTTGATTATTATCTGCCTATTAGTGCTGTTAGTGTACTACAGAAGTAACAGAATTTGGAGATACTTTTGGATCTGCACTGTCAGTGATGTGTAATTATGCAGATGCTTCCCTTTTTAGAGGTTCATGCCTGACTATGTTTTTCTTTGAACCAACTGCCAACTGAACAACGTTGACCCTAATTTCAAAAATCTTTATTTTCTGTTTATATATCATAAAACGTGTGCAGCCCTGTGCTATTCTGAGGCATCTCAAGAAAGTGATGTCATTCAGGTGCTTTACATTCATCAGCTGAGAGGTCTTTATTCTGTCCTAAAGCCAATGAAATAGGGTGACTCAAAAAAGTCATCTGCGTGTTCCTGACAGACCTTCCCCCTAGGAACCCCTCTCTAAAAGCATCGCTTGGATGAACTAAGTGAGAAATGTATGCTGACCTAAGAGAAGCCTCGGGCCAGAGAAACTGCATCACATGTCACAAAAATTAAAGGAATAGCTCCTAAGACAGCATTGCTTATAACAAGCAGTCAGAGAGCAACTTGTCCACAGGCTTAGAACAAGACTAAAAATGCCTTACTCCACACTCTGTGGTTTGTGTCAGATCACAGTGTCAGAAGAAGAAGGGTCCTTTCTCCTAACCAAGACTAAACTCATTGTTCTGTCTCCTCCAGAACTAAGTTTCCATTACTCAGCCCCACTCTTTCCCATTCACTCAGACACCTTAAATGAAAACCAAAACCAAAACCCAACCCCCTGCTTGTATGCTGTGTCCCTTCTAAATTACTCTGTCCTGTCTTTGAAGATAATGGACAGAGTGGTTAAATGTGTGGGACTTTACAGCAGGGCTGCCCGGGCTCAAATCCCTGTACCCACGCGGCTGTGTGACGTGCTAGTGCCTTACATCTCAAGCATGTAGAACAAAATCCAAATTCTGATTTTTATACATTTTTGTACCCAGTAGTTTGTAGAGTCTCTTGGACTTTTCTAGAAGAAAATACAAATCATATCATCTGTAAGTAATGACATTACTTTTGTTTCATTCTAAGCCTTATACTTTTTGGTTTGTATGTTTTGTTTTATGCATGGGCTTCTAGTACCATGGTGGCAGAAGCTGTGCTGGGCAGCAACTTTATCTCCTTCCTGACTCTTCCATTCACACTTCTATTTTAAGGGACCCCTGCCCGACTGGGTCACTAAAAGGTTCTGTCAAAGGCCACTAATGACCTCTTTGTTGTTAAGCTACCAGGCATGCGTCAATCATCATTTTCCCTGTTAGGTAGCATTCAATACTGATGATTACAGTTTAAAAATAAAAACAACTCGTGCTCCCTTTGCTTCCCAATAGTACTTGCCCTCTGTTCATTGCCCACCTAAATGTCCTGTTTCAAGCTCCTTTGATGACTTTACTTCCTCTGACTGCCTCCTAAATATAAATGTGACACATACTTTAACTAATACTACAACTCAGATTTGGAAAGAAACATAAAATTTTTTTTGTTTAGAACTAATCTGACTTTCCTCCCAAGCCCACAGTCACTGTTAGTCGGGGAAAACATAGCCTAATATCTAATCCAGTTTAAAGAGTAGTCTGACCCAACTATTTACAAAATTCTATTAGGAAGAGTTCAGTCTCTCCTGGATTACTTAGTCAGATGTGTCCGGAAATCATTCATTCTCCTCCAAAATGATTACAAGTGGCATTATTGAATAATTAGCAAATTCCATCATTTCTCCTAGATATTTTTCAAGTTAACCTTAGATTTTTAGATATGGTATTTATGGCAAGGACTCATTTTCCTGTCACACTGTCTTTTCTAACATAGAGAAATGGCTAATAAGTTATGACAGATTCACTTCCCCCTTTGGTGTATCTTGTATTCTGACTACGCTTAAATGGTTCATGCCAGAAGGCTGTTCAACCCACATCAGCCATAGTTAAAACAATTTAAAATGGCAAAAGAGAATGGGAAAGTGGAATTAAAAGTTCACTCTGTCTATGTACATATTTGTATATACATGCATATATGTCCTTTAAGCTCAACATGGAAGACTGAATGATGTGTTAAGAAATATCAGTGATAATAAAAATAATAATAAAAATTATTCAGTAGACGTTAATATAAAAGGAGGAGAAAAAATGCAGATAGGAATGGTTAGAAAGGCAATGAGAATGCAAGAAAAGGACAGAAGGAGAAGAGTAGGAAGGAGAAACGTAGTATTTTTCACCCACACTCTTTGATATGTGAATACAATGCTGTTATATCCTGAATATAAGAACATCTAGCTTTATCATCAGGTCAACGCACTACTCTCTCACCACTGGGAGATACAGTCATTCTTCAGCTCATGATCAGGGCTTGAACAAGGTCTGTTGCCATTTGTCACTCTGTCACAGAGTTTTCAATGGAATTATTCTATTTCTTCTTACCTACAACAGTATAGTTTCTTTGCTACTATCATTATTCATAGCATTGTAATGTTACATTAAACTGTACTTCAGAGCTCAGCACTGCAATAATCTCCTTCATTATTTTAGAAACACCCAACACCTAGCATAATGCTTTGCACAGAGTAGGCACTCAACAAATAATTCCTGAATGGATGGAGGGGTTCTTTCATTGAATAAAAGAGGGAGCTGTCTTATTCTTCCCTTCTTAAATGTTCCCCCAAAGGAAAAGATTTGGTATCTTTAATTTAGTTCTGTATACAGACCAGGTAGGAAAGAAGTCAAAGAAAATAAAAAGGGAAGAAAGTAACAAATAATTACAAATGTACTAATACATTAAATTAAGAATGTAAGTAGACAAATCACACATTCAGCAAAAATATTTTTTGAGGACAAATGATGGAAAATGCATTAAAAACTTTACTGTCCCGAGGACATTTTCCATATAGTAATACATTTCCATCTATTTCTTTAAGGGTAATTCAACATCGAATTACCAAAGCCAATTCAAGGCAAACAGAAAAGCACAACGGGCCACACGTAAAAGTACTGGCTCAAAAGGTTAATGTTAATTCAATTTTCCTTCCTAGCAGCTTTCCTGGTGTTTGTTAGCTTACGCTAACATAGATTCTATTGGCTCGGGAACTGAAATACAATGTTGGTGTAATTACTTTTCTAAGAATAGCAATGGTCACTAGAATTTTTCTAAGCAGTTCCTAACCTTTCCACATTTTTAGTGTTTGTAAACTCTTGGAAATAACACAATGTATAAACTTAATACATCTGGAAGTTGTGTTAAGGTTAGCCAAGTTCAACTCCTCTTGATTCTAAAATATCAAGAACTACAGCATCCACATAGCCCAAGAAAATATTACCCTGTAACTTTTCCACACCAATATCAGGTGGAACCATTCTTAAGATCATTTCTTCAGATTTTGCTGTAGGTGTCTAGCATGTAGTACCATCTTTACTGTGAGGATAACTTTTTGAGATATACTTTACACATTATAAAATTCACCATTTTAAATGTAAAATTAAGAAGATTTTAGTGTATTCACAGGGTTGTGCAACCATCACCACAATCTAATTTTAGAATGTTTTTGTCTCTTCTAAAAGAAACCTCATATCCATTAACAGTTAATTCTTTTTACTTTCTTAACAGTATCATTTACAGCACAGAAGTTTCTTATTTTGATGAAGTCTAATTTTTTATTTTGTCACTTGTTTTGGTGTTATATCTCTACTAGTTTTTACTGTTGCTGTATCCCTAAAATACACTGCTAAGGCACTTAGTATTTCTTGGGGGACAGCAGCATGAATTATTGCTATTGCCTGTAGATTAAAAACTTTGGTCACTTAAATAAACAAATTACAATAATGCAATTGACAGGGAACCCCTCCAAAAAAATGGCTGAGATGTGTTATCAGCCACATTTTAATAATCCATAGAAATGAGGGAGGGAACCCATGAAACTGAAATCCACAGATGATATGCAAAGTTTATTTCAGATATACTTTAAACCACCCTCACCAGACTTCTGACTAGAGCTGCTAAGAAGATGACTTGTTTGACTAAGTTTTAACTACTTCTCCCTGAATCTATACTACCATATGGTAGAGATGTCCATAAGTCTTAAAGTTGCCCAAAGAAGAAAGGCAAACAAAAGTGCAAGTGTTCTGAATAAATCTCAAACTGGACAGTGGGCTCCTAAAAAAATAGAGCACTCTTAATGAATGAAGGACTGGCTTTGCTCCTCCACTCCATATTCCATTCATTAGAAAGTCACTGTAAAAACCTTTGTAAATAATGTATTTATAAATAATGTATTTGCTGAGATGTAGAACCGGAAAATGACAGAATCAAATTAATTTATCAACTAAAGAATCAATTAGATATTATGAATTTGACTCCAAAGGCAAGGGAAGTAAAAGCTAAAATAAATGAATGGGACTATCTCAAACTAAAAAGCTCCTGCACAGCAAAAGAAACCATTGACAAAATAAAGAGGCAGCCAACCAAATGGGAGAAGATTTTTGCAAATAGCGCCTCCAATAAGGGGCTAATATCCAAAATATACAAGGAACGCGTACAACTCAACAACAAAAACAAACAAACAACACAATTGAAAAATGGGCAGAGGACCTGAAGAGACATTTCTCCAAAGAGGACATACAAATGGCAAATAGACATATGAAAAAATGCTCAACATCACTAAACATCAGAGAAATGCAAATAAAAACCACAGTGAGATATCACCTCACCCCAGTTAGAATGGCTATCATCAGCAAGACAAATAGTAACAAGTGTTGGAGAGGCTGTGGAGAAAAAGGAACCCTCATACACTGTTGGTGGGAATGCAGATTGGTGCGGCCGCTATGGAAGGCAGTGTGGAGGTTCCTCAAAAAACTAAGAACAGAATTACCATATGACCCAGCAATCCCTCTCCTGGGTATCTACCCAAAAAATCTTGAAAACATTTATTCATAAGGGCATGTGTGCTCCAATGTTCATTACAGCTTTATTTACGGTGGCCAAGGCATGGAAACCAAAATGTCTTTCAATAGATGAACGGATAAAGAAGTTGTGGTATATATACACAATGGAATACTATTCGGTGGTAAGATGAGTATCATTTGTGACAATATGGATGGATCTTGAGATTATAATGCTAAGCAAAATAAGTCAGACAGAAAAACAGAACCATATGATTTCACTGATATGTGGTATATAAAACTGAGAACAACAAAAGAACAAGACAAACAAATGAAGGAACAAAAACTCCTAGACATAAACAATAGTTTAGGGGTTACCAGAGGGTAAGGGGGGAGGGGTCTCTAGAAGAGGGTAAACAGGGTCTAATATATGGTGATGGAAAGAGAACTGACTCTGGGTGGTGAACACACAATGTGAGATATAGATAATATATAACAGAATTGAACACCTGAAATCGATGTAACTTTACTAACAATTGTCACCTCAATAAACTTTAATTAAAAAAAGAATAAACTAGGCAAAAAAAGATAGACACAGACATTAGTTTTATACCATGTTGTAAGAAGCAATAGATACGACTAGAACGTCTTTCCTTCCTCCATTCCTGCATTTACAAATCCTTCAGTCATTCAACAAATGTTATGTAGTACCTCCTCTGTGCTATAGGTACATAAATTAGTAATACCTAACCCCTGACTTAGAGGAGTCTGCAATCACTTAAGACCAAGTCAACCTACTTCATGATGCCTTCCCAGGGTCCTCCAATTTGGAGTTATCTCTTCCACTGCATATCCTGGGTAGGACTTTATCCACACCTCTACTGGAAAGTTATAACTCTCTGCGTCATGGCATAGTTGCTTATAAACACATCTTGTCTCCAGCACTAAACTATATACCCCTTGTGGGCAGGATCAGTGTATAAGTCTCAGACCCTGTGACCACCGTATCACCCTGTACATGAAGACACAATAAACTTCAGTTGAGTGAATGGAGTTTTTAAAAAACCAAATTTAGAAACACCAGTAAAAGATTAATATAAACCATGTCTTACACAAAAATTGCATCCATGAATTGTTAATGCAAAGCTTATTACCTTTGTCTGGAATACCAGCTATTCTAGTTTCCATATAAATGGCTTCTCATTTTCAGCAGTGTGCCAAAAAGGGAGTGGTTACATTTTTAGAACATTTTGGCTCAAGAGAAAGAAACCCAAAACACTAGAAAAAAAAAAAAATTTACAGGGAAGTTACACAGAGTGGTATCCGATGAGTAAAGAGTATGTTTCTTTTTTCCTTGAATTTAGAAAAACTTTCCTGACATCTACCCCAAATGGGCAATAAAACCACACAGCAAACACTTAGATCCTAAACTGACTATTTTTCGTTAACCATGAAATTCCAGAGTCTTCTTTAACTCTTCCCCATCCTTTGTCTCCTCCTAATTAGTTTATATATTTAGCCACCTTTAAAAAAAACATTCAAATAATTTTTAAAAATTTAGAACAGTTTTAGAGATACAGAAATCTGCAAAGATAGTACATATATCCCACACCCAATTTCTTCTCCTATTATTAACATCTTCCATTAGTAGGGCACATTTGTCACAATTAATGAACTAACATTGATATATTATTTTTAACTAAAATCCATACTTGATTCACATTTCCTTAGTTTTAACCTAATGCCCATTTTCTGTTCCAGGATCCCATCCAAGATATCACTTTACATTTTGTAGTTATGTATTCTGAGTTTCCTCTTGGCTATTGACTGGTAGATTTTCCTTTTTCTATGATTTTGACAGTTTTGAGGAATACTGGTCAGGTATTTTGTAGAATGTCTCAGTTGTGTTTTGTCTCAGTCGTCTTCATGATTATACTGGGGTTATGGCTTTTGGGAGGGAGCCAGGGAGGTAAAGTACCATTCTAATCACATCATATCAAGGGTGCATATTATGAACATTATTTATCACTGTTGATATCAATCTTCATCACCTGACGTGGGGTGTTTGTCAGGTTTCTCTACTAGAAAGTTCCTTTCCCCAGCCCCCTTTCATGCTGTACCCTTTGAAAGGAAATCACAATGCATGGCGCACAGTTAAGGATTGGGGATTTGTGTTCCACCTCCTTGAGGGCAAAGTAGCTACATAAGCTATTTTGGAATTTTGCATGGGAGATTTGTCTGTTCATCCCCATCTATTTGTTATAGATTTTTCCATTCTCTCCCATTTATTAATGTATTCAATCATTTATTTATGTCAGTATAGATTCATGTATGTTTATTTTATGCTTTGGGTTATGATACAATACCATTTTATTTTGTTACTCAAATTCTTCTAGTTATGACCACTGGGAACTCATTCAGTTGGCTCCTGTGTCCTTTTGGCATAGCCCACCATTATATTTCTTTTGAGCATTTCCTTACTTTCTTGCATTACAAGATGCTCCAAGATTTTATTGTATACTTACTGCCTGAGTCCCAGAATCAGCCGTTTTTCCAAGAATCTTTAGTTCCTTTTATTAGAGAAAGGTATTAGGATCCAAAAACTGTGTGTTAGCTATTCTTATTGCTACCTGAGTGCCATTACTTCTATAGCCACTTCTTTTTGCACATTTCTCTCCATTTCCTGAATCAAAAGGTTGTTCAAGCCATCCTGAGACACAGCCTAGGAAGGATATTATAGACCAACAAGCCTTTCAAAAGATCTTTAGGAGGCCTCACTCTCATGGATCACTTTCAGTATCAACAAAAGACACTGTCACCATTTCTTACACATAGTGAACAATTATACATCATTCAATACTTATTTAATGGTACACTTCTCTGTCATAAGCAACATATTGAGGGCCTACTGTGTGCTGGGCATGATCCCAGATGATGAAGATACAACAGTACACAAAACCAGACACAGTCCCTGATATCACGGAGCTTATGGTCTGGTGACAATGACGAATACAAATGTTAAAGTATCCACAGATAATTACAACCATACAACTGTGCTAAGTGTGTAAGGAGAGGTAAATGATATGGGAGAGTACTGCAGGGAGACAAGATCTGTTGTGGATTAGGATTCGGGGAAGGTTTCCCTAAAGAAGCTAAGATCAAATGCAGTAGGAGGTTAGAGGTTAGAGGCAGCAAGAAAACAATTCCAAACAAAGGGGAAGCATGTGCAAAGGTCTGTGGCAAGAGGGAATGTGGTACATTACTAAGCTCAGAGAGCTGGAGGAACTGGGCAAAAGATGAGGATGGAAGGGAAGCAGGGACTAGACCGCAAGTGTTTGCCAGCCATGGCAAAGATGTGGTCTTTATTTGAGGAAGAATGGGACGTTCCTAAAGTAAAACTCATTAGGGTTTTAGGCAGGGTGGGGGTGGGTAGGGACATCTGGAGATCTGTGTTTTGCAACGATCATTCTGGTTGTTGTGTGGAGAATGGATTATGGGTGGGCAAGAAGCCCCAATAGGAGGTGACCAGTTAGGAGGCTACTGGAGTAGAGTACAGAGATGATGCTAGGGAGCTTGGACTGGAGCGGTGGCATTGGAGACGAAAGAAGTTGGCAAGTCAGAGAACTATGCAGGAAGTAAAACTGAGAAGACATTTTGGGTATAGGGCAAAGGAAAAGACAGATTAAGGGCAAGACCTAGGTTTCTGGTTTTGCACAATGGATTATGGATAATAATACCACACAAAGAAAACACTGAAAGAAGATCAGGTCTGACTGGGAAGGCCATGAGTTCAGTTTTCTATTTGTTGAATTTGAGGTGTTTCTGAGACATCCAAATGGAGAGGCCGAAAGGGTCGTTGGATTTAAAAATCTGGAGCTCAGGGTTAGCTATATAAATTTGATATAGTGAGTAGTTTTATAGGCGATAACTGAAGCCATGAGCACAGATAAAATAGTCTAGGAAAGAGTATAGAATGGGAAGAAGGGAAGAGGCACTGACTGGGCAAGCCACAAATTAGCCACAAAATGATATTTATAATAATTCCTATTCACAGAATTGTAGTCAGGATTAAGTACCATGACCTATGTGAAAGCAAATGGCAAACTTCAAGCACTAACTCTGTTAGTTATTATGGTTAAAAGTAAAATTGTGTGTTTAATAAAAACCAATCTAATGGGTATGTGTACAGTTGTTTACCTTCTCATGTGCAACCACACAGGACAGAATGTGTATACCATTACTCACTACTTAAAAACACAAAATCTCTGGTGGTTATAATAAAGGGCTAACAGCTATTAATGATATGAAAAACAATATTGCTTTAATGTTATCTCATTTTCCTAATTATTAGTCCACATGCGGAAGTGAGACATTAAGGGAAGAAAGAATAAGGGTATAGAAACAGCTCACATACTGGCCTCCATCCTATTACCTTCCCTGAGACTGTCTATTCTTTAACACCATTTGGAACAACGCATTACAACCACAAAAATCCAAAAACAGTGTAACTTTTAGGAAAACCTACTAGATTTTACGAAGAATCTCTTCAAATATACACTAATTCAAAATAAATGACAAAGCAACATCTTCATTACAGAAACTGACTCTTAAATGAATGAGAAAACATCCAATACAAAGAATTTTTGTGAACACACAATGGGATTTATAGATGATGTAATACAGAATTGCACACCTGAAATCTATGTAACTTTAGTAACAATTGTCACCCCAATGAACTTTAATTAAAAAAAAAAAAAAAAGAAAGAATTTGGGGCCAGGCTGGTGGCTCAGGCGGTTGGAGCTCCATGCTCCTAACGCCGAAGGCTGCCAGTTCGATTCCCACATGGGCCAGTGGGCTCTCAACCACAAGGTTGCCAGTTCTACTCCTCAAGTCCAGCAAAGGATGGTGGGCTCCGCCCCCTGCAACTAAGATTGAACACAGCACCTTGAGCTGAGCTGCCGCTGAGCTCCCAGATGGCTCAGTTGGTTGGAGCGCATCGCTCAACCACAAGGTTGCCAGTTCGATTCCTCGAGTCCCGCAAGGGATGGTGGGCAGCGCCCCCTGCAACTAGAAAACGGCAACTGGACCTGGAGCTGAACTGCGCCCTCCACAACTAAGATTGAAAGGACAACAACTTGACTTGGAAAAAAGGCCTGGAAGTACACACTGTTCCCCAATAAAGTCCTATTCCCCTTCCCCAATTAAAAAAAAAAAAATTATTTAATATATTGTGACCATCAACTCAATGCTTCTGTCACAGGGGCTGTCCTCCAGAAAATAAAATTAGCTTCTTTATACAGAACTGGACGTATTTTTAAAAATTTGATTCTATCCATATATTAATCAGATGCAAACTCTTTAGGATAAAATTGTGATATGTCAGTTTTCATAAAGGTAATCCAAGAATCACAAAGATGAAAGATAGACAAGGCTCTGCTTTCAAAAACGTTGAGTAGTTTCCTGAGATCACACAATTTGTGAACTGCCCAAAGGCACCTGGACACGGTCTCTGAAAAGCAGCCCAAGCTCACCTCACAAAGCCTGGTGACCAGGAGCAGGGCTAGGATAGCCTGAATCAAGGCAGGGGGTGCGGACCATTTTGTTTTGTTTTGTTTTGTTTGGCCCAGACTGGGTGCCTTTGACATCTTATAGGTTATAGGAGCACGGCAGGAGGATCATACACAAGAGTCATTGTTTGGACTCCAAGACAAACATTGGAGTCTTTTAGGACCTGATGTGGGTTTAGAGAGTGGTCTCGAAAGGAAGTTTATGACAAAAGTAACCATTAAAATGCTTTTATTAAACTATTAACACTACCCTCCACTACTAAGACGGTTTGATTTTCTTGTTGAAGCCCTTTAACTGACAGACACTACAATGGCAATGTAAAGTCATGAGACACTCTAAGCTTTACTACCCAATGCATTTGGAAACATTAAAAATAAATCAAAACACAAATACCTTTAATTTTACCAAATATTGCCTTGAAGAAAAACCACACCAAATAGTAAAAACAACTCTATAGAAGCTTTTCAGGAAAAGTATGAAACATTCTTACAGTAGATGTGGTCTTTTGTGGTACAAAGTAGTGTGTGTGGATCAACCATCTGGAATTGAAGACCTCAGTTCAAATCTTGGATCTGATCCTAACTGTTGTTTGGCATTAAGGCACTTAACTTCTTTCAGCCACTTTAGTTTCATTTGTATGAAGTGGAATGAACTAAATTGTTTCTTAAACCTCCTTCAGCTCTGACATTCTGTAATTCTACCAATGTCATTATTACAAATCTACTTTCTATTGTGTGATCTTCTTCATTTTCTATACCATAGTTACTGTTTAACCACCATTTTTGGCCTCCTTGTCCTGGTATTTCTTGCTATTTGCTCCCACACGGAAATAACCACATCTCTTATTTATTAACATGCTTCTCTCTCATCTTCAAAGCTTTCTAAACTCACTTAAATTTTTTCATTAGCAATTACAGTTAACTCTTGAACAATACAGTTTTGAAGTGCGCAGGTCCACTTCTCCATGAATTTTTCAATAAATACTGCAAATGTATTTTTCTTCATTACGATTTTAACATTTTCTTTTCTCAAGCTTACTTTACTGTAAGAATACAGTATATAATACATGTAACATACAAAAAATGTGTTAACTGACTGCTTGTGTTATCAGTAAGGATAGTCAAGAGAATTCGTTTCCAAACCAAAGGTTGTAGTTGCAGGTTTCTAAATATTCAATACTCTAAACTATTCTAACAATGTGAAAAAAGAATCTTGTTAGAAGGAAGTTACTGTTAATCTAATTCTTCAAATACACTAGCTGAAGGTACCATCATTCTCATAAATGACTTCAGAAAGGAAGGACGCTAGCTTGCTAAGATATCAAACGTAACTTATGTGCCACCTCAGTTCCCCTCTATACCATTGTCTCATTGTCCCTGAGGCCAATCAGGGACATTGTGGGTGAGGGGGAGGTACTCCCCATTGACTGATATTAGCCATATACCCTGAGTTTCTGTATTTTCCCACCACTGCCAAACTTGGGTGAAGTCCTACACTAGGGCATGGAATCTGGCTTTCCAAGTGGGTATCAGTGGAGTAGGAGGCCACAACTCAGTACTGTGCGTTAACTCTTCACAGGGTGACCTCTGATAAGGGGACACAGCAGGCAAAAAGGGGCTGGCAGATAAATTCCCTCTTCCTCTCTGCTCCCATGAATTGTTCCTCTATCATATCTGAAGGTATCACATGTGATCAAACACATGCACCTGCTGAACAACCAGCTGAACCTCTCTCAGGCTGATCCTGACAGTTGCCAGCATGGTAATCCAATCTCCTTACTTGGCTTCCCGTCTCTTCCCTCCCTCACTGTTCTGGGATTGTACCTCCAAATAAGGCTTCACTTAATTTCTGTCTCAGGCTCTCGTTCCTAGACAACTCAGGCTAAAAACAGCAACAAGGCCAAAAAGAAGTTAAGGAAAGAACCTTGGATTAGTAAGTGAGACACATTGGTTCTAATTTTGCTATAACTAGCTCTATTAGCTACTCGATTTTATTTCATTTTTGAATTTTTAAAGATTTTTATTAAAATATAGCTTACATACAATAGTGTATTAGTTTCAGGGGTACACCATAGTTATTCAACAGCTACTTGATTTTAAACAAGTAACTGTATGAGATCTGCAAAATGGGATAGGAGTTCGAGGAAGACTCGGCTAAATGACTGCTGGGTGGCTCTGAGCGCCCATGCTTTATGACCCGCAAGAATTATGCAACCCATAGCCTCAAATAACCCGTTAGAAGACAGGTCAGTGCAAAAGTCATGGAGTCCTATTATATCCCAATTCATTTGCCCATAGCAATAGTTTAGATCAGCTTTATGAAATATAACTATAACTGAATGTTGGGCAAAATTCACTTGGCTCTCACACAAGGCCATTTTCACTGCCATCAGCAGCCAGTGTTATTTGATATGTGACAGTATATTTTGCAACTTAACCAAATATCACAAATTCAATAAAACCAGGCCACAGGACTTATGCGAGTTATAAAACCACATCTGCTCTGTGGAAAAGGTAATAAATGTAAAACTATTTTTAAAAATCAGTAGTATCAAGTGAAAGAAGCCAGTCACAGAAGACCACATGTGGTATGATTCCATTTATATGAAATGTCCAGCACAGGCAAATCTACAGAGACAGAAAGTAGATTCATGGTTGCGTATTACTGGGATTTGGGGAAATGGAGAGTGAATACTTGTGTGTGTTTTTTTAAGGGATAATGAAAATATTCTAACACTAGATTATGGTAACAGTTGTACAACTCTGTGAATATACTAAAAAACACTGAACTATATACTGTAAAGGGGTGACTTTAGGTGAATTATGTATCAATAAAACTGTTTAAAAAGTAATGAGGCTATTTTGTTGTGGGCAGTGAACTGGCTTAGAAACCAAAAAAAAAAAAAAAAAATCTGTGAGGAACAAATAAGCATTTCTCTCTAACGACAGAGAATTGTAAAGGAACTTTATTTATGTTTATCTTTATAAAGGCTCTGGAAGAGGACGAACACAGTAACTTTACCTGGTTTCTGTTTGACACTAAATTCCCCCAAGCAGCAAAATGCCAGACACCTTGGGGACAGACTACAGAAAGAACTTGGGAATTTGTGCAACCGGCAGAGGAGTTTCAATGTGAGCAAGTGCATGACAACACACGCGAGAGGGACTATCAACTAGCATCACTCACAAATTACACAAGCGATCTGGGAGAGATATTTTGGGTTATTCAACTCAACAGAACGTTGTATACAAGGTACTGCTTTAAGAGCAGTAATAAAGAGAGGAATACAAAAATGACACGAATAGATATTCTTACTCCCTCCTCTATTTCAAAGAGGCCCTAATCTGATAAGAGAGGAACTTGCACACAGCAAGGCCAGGTGAATAACTGCTACGCCAGACTCTGAATAGGTAATAGAAGGGTAATGGAAGGTTTCACAGAAGAGCTGGCATTTTTTCTGAGCCTCAAACATTTGAGAATATCAATTCAATATGTTGTCATATCCAGGGAAACTGAAGAAATAATAGGAATCATTCGAGGAGGATAATAAATACAAGCACTAAGTTATTCTATCTTATTTAAAACAGATACTCTTAGTATGGGTCACTACACTTCATGAGAATTAGAGTAAAACTTCATTTATATAGAGACACCCCCAGCTTCAAATTCAGAAGCACCTTTTAGTGTTTAAGGTTCCCAGTTAGTCCCTGAACACTTGGTTACAAGAACAGCCCAAAGTGCTAAAGAGCTGCAGGCTGATCAGATGGCTGTTTGTAGGAAAAGGCTTCCTCTGGCTTGCTGACAATGTCTGCGAGCACAAAGGAGAAGAGAAAGGAGAAGGAAAAGATAAGAAGGGGAAGGGAGAGAGCTGTCAGACAGCAACAGAGATTGGAAACAGAAGCAGACATTGGAAACAATGACAGGGTAGGCGGCAAGGTTGTAAGTGGCAGACGCTGGAACAGAAGAAAGCCAGTTACAACAGAGGGAGAAAAGAAACACATTCTACAGTCTACGCCAACAAAGAGTTACCAGCTCATAAACAGCCTTTGAAGGCAGGGGAGAAAGAGGAAGTGAAGAGCACCTAAGGACACGCGCATCCACCCAGGAGCCTGCCAACCAAGACCCCTGAAGGGCCCCTGGGGAAAAGGGGCTGTGCACAGTGCAGAGCTAGACACAGTCATGAGCTGCATAATGACATTTCAGTCAATGCCAGACCACACACTAGACAGTGGTCCCATAAGCTTATAATGGAGCTGAAAATCTCCTACTACCTAGTGATGTCACAGCCATCATAAGATTTTAGCACAATGCCTCACTCAGATGTTCACGGTGATGCTGGTGTGAACAGCCTATTGAGCTGCCAGTCATATAAAAGTGTAGCACCTACGATTGAGTACAGTACCTAATACTTGATCATAAATGCCTTTGTTACTGGTTTATGTATTTACTACACTGTACTTTTTAGAGTGTACTCACTCTACTTACAATAAAAGTTTGCTGTGAAACAGTATGCTGTGTTACACTGCCAGCAGCCTCATACACCGTGTGTTTATTGTGTCTCTTGACAGCATCTTTTTCTCTTGCGCTTGGTATAATCTCATGTTGTTTTGAACAGTAAGATGCCACGCAGGCTTACAGCCTAGGAGCAACAGGCTATACCATAGAGCCTAGGTGTGTAGTAGGCTGTACCATCTGGTATAGTCTATGAGGTTTGCACTACGACGGAATCACCTAATGATGCATTTCTCAGAACATATGCCCACTGTTAAGCGGTGCATGACTGTAGTGACAAACTAAATCATTTCATGCCCCACACCATATTTATCCACAGCACAAAACAGTGACGTTCCTAAACATGACACTGAAAGTCAAGATAAACACTCTCTATTTAAAAAGGCACATCTTAGAAATATTTTCATTCGAAACCTTAATATATGGCAAACTTATTTTTTCAGTCCCCATATGGTTTATTCCTTAATGACGTGGCACAATAGAAATCTCATTCCATAATGGAATAAGAAGGCAGCTAAAAGATAGAGTAATTTTATGAAGGCAATCCAAAAAAAGACAAGGTCAGGAGCCATTTAATTACATGAAATAAAAAACAAAAGCAAAAAAGATCCCTGGTATACTTATTCTCCGAATATGAATCTAAGAATACTTGTATTAAGGGCCTGTGCTCTAAGAGAGGAACTGAGCCCCTATGTGCAAACATTTTACATCCCTTTAAAAATATAAGCTCAGTGAGAATATATATTTCTCCAAAGAGGACGTGCGGCTGGCCAATGGACATACACTCATATGAAGAGGTGCTCAATGTCACTGGTCATCGGGGAAATGCAAGTTAAGGCCACAATGGGATATCACCTCACGCCTGTCAGAATGGCTGTCAGCAATAAATGAATAAACAACGGGTATTGGTGAGAATGTGGAGAAAAGGGAACCCTCATGTACTGTTGTTAGGGTTGCAGACTGGGGCAGCCACTGTGGAAGGCAGCGTGGAGGTTCCTCAAAAAATTAAAAATCAAACTACCTTATGATCCAGCAGTCCCACTTCTGGGTATTTATCTGAAGAAATCCAAAATACTCATTCAAAGGGATGTATGCATCCCTATGTTCATTGCAGCATTGTTTGCAGTAACCAAGATGCGGAGGCAGCCCAGGTGTCCATTGGTGGACGACAGGATCACAGTGATGTAATATATATATATATATATATATATATATATATATATATATATGAACATTACTCAGCCATAAAGAAGAATTAAATCTTGTGGCCATTTGTGACAACATGGATGGACCTAGAGGGTATTATGCTAAGTGAAATAAGTCAGACAGAGAAAGACAAATACAACATGATTTCACTTATATGTAGAATCTAAAGAAAAAAATGAACAAACAAAACAGACCCACAGATACAGAGAACAAACTAATGGTTGTCAGATGGGAGGAGGGTTAGAGGGCTTGGTGAAAAATGTGAAGGGATTAAGAAGTACAAATTGGTAGTTATAAATCAGTCATAGGATGTAAAGTATAGCATAGGGAATATAGTCAATAATGTTGTTGTAACTATGTAGGGAGTCAGGTGGGTATAAGACGTATGGGGGGGTCACTTCGTAAGTTATATAAATGTCTAACCACTATACTATATAACTGAAACTAATATAATATTGAATGTCAACTGTAATTGACAAATTAAAATTAAAAAATATATATGTGTATATATATATATATATATATATATATATATATATATATATATGAAAGCTCAATGAAAGACCTACTTCATGTTTCGCTATCCTCCACAGTACTTAGACATAATGTCTTGCATGCAATATAAACTCTCAAACTGCCACACTCTTCTCTCCATTTAACAACTAGAGCTTCCACTATGTACCAGCTGCTGCTTTTGATTAGCTCAGAAGAATACAGCAGTATCCTCCTCCATTTTTCAGCTCCTGACACCAAGATACATTAATGGGGAAATCCTATGTTCTTCTGCCTCTACTCCATATGATTTACACATGTGATTTTGGCATTATGTTTTCTTTTCTCCCAATCCGCACAACCCAGATATGCCAGCTTCTCTCAACATCATAGTTATTTAACTTTGATTCCCTCTAAGTCAAAATCTAGTGGCAGATTTCTGGGACAGGTTTCAAACCATTTGGGACAGATTATGGTTTCAGTCTGGGCTTAAAGTAGACAGGTTGTATTGCCTATGGATGCTCCCGGAGGCTCAGTCCGAAAGAAAAGCTATGGGGTGATCCCAGGCTTCACCGAGATAAAAAGCAGTAAAGGGTGTCAGTGGTCCTCCCCTATTAGTCTGATCCTCTGGTGGGACTAGTATCATTATCTTTTGTGCTTTGAATTGTTTAAGGCTTCTGGTAGACCATAAATGTGCGATCATTTATCTGGCCTCTCATCTAGTCCAGTTTACACCTGCCATCAGGGAATTCTATACAGTATTGCCCTTTCAAAGATAATCATGCAAGGTGCTTGCTGATAAAATGAAGTGTGCACGAACATAAGTAGCTAGGAATAGTTCATTCTTTCCAGTCTCGGGTGGTTGGAAAAGTATTTGATGCTGCTGCCTCCTGCCATCTACCTGGTGCACTAGCCAATCATGCTGTGGCCCATGCCATGTCTTGTGACAGACACAAAGCGACCAGGCTGCCGGAGTCAGTGAGAAATATGGCAAGTCACAGGTTAGATATATGCTCAGAATATATAGTCTGAGTGTCCTACTATAAAAAATTTAGACGGTAGTCTGAATGCTCTTGCTATAGTGCTTTTGTTATTTACTTTATTGGTGCAAATAAAGACTTTTATTATTTGGTGATGCTTTTTTAAAATTTTGCAATGAACCCTTTCAGCAGCAATGAGCTTTAAAAATGTGCATGCTTAATGAAAAATTAAGTCCCAAGTTCTTTTCTCAAGTAAATTGATTATGAGCATGTACCCTACATAAAATATTTGTTGACATCTTCCATTTACCATAGGGAGAATAGAGCTATCGCTGCCTATATTAAAGCCAAAAGATACAATCCTTTTGAAGAAGCATCAGCCTCTACTTCAACAGTTAGCAGCTACACATATAGAGGGGTCAAATAAATAAATAAGTGGATGGTGGATAGCGGAGCCAGATTTCTCACTGTTAGATAGGAAGCAAGGGAGGAAGGCCAGAAAAAAGCATGTAGTACTGGGTTAAAGCTATTATTAGAGTCAAAGGCATCATTACAGCTTTATATATATATATATATATATATATATATATATATATATATATATATATATACACACACACATACATAAAACAGATATGTGCTTATACACGAGTTTACATACATGTATACATTTCCTACCTCTGTCTGCTGAGAGAGTCTAGAAGCAGTCATACTCCCATAGCAACGAGCACACCTAGTGCCAAAATCTTGGTTTCTAAATACCATTCTCCAATTAAAAAAACAAACACAGGGTTCCTTGGGTAAATGAATGATTCTAAAACTGGGTCAAAAATGTAAGATAAGCCTAGAGCAACTAGTTGTGCCATAAGGTAAGGAAATACTAAAAAAAAACCCCAAAAGGATGGGGGCATGTTAAAGGCCAACCTGAAAGGCCTCTCAGTGACCAAAGCTAGAACAATCTGAACAACAAAATAAACAACATAATACTGATTTCTAACACAAAGTAGAAAATAAATATACGTGAGTCTGTACTCACGTATATAAACAGATAACTGAATAAATGGGGGAGAAAAGGTAATTCTTCCTTATAAAAGAGTCCAAATAATTTATATAGATACTCCTACCCTCCAGGAAGTAGAGCTTAATTCCTCCTTCCCCTCTCTTGAGTGTGAGCTGGACTTAGTCACTTGCTTCCAAAGAAGTACGGCAAAGAGTATGGTGGGGGTGGGAACCTTATACTGTAGGAACCTGACACACACTGTTTTGGCCAGGTGATCAGCTTAACATCACCAGTGATAAATCATGCTGATAGCATGTGCCCCTTTATGTGATGTAATGAAGGCACTTCATTACTGGTGGTTTTGTCTTCCCCCAGCTTTACTGAGATACTGACATATAACATATGCAAGTTTAGGGTATACAGTGTGATAATTTGATACACATATATATTGTGAAATAATTACCACAATAAGGTTAGTTACCATCTCCATCCCATCACCTAATTACCTTTTACATTTTTAATAGTGATAACATTTAAGATTTACTCTCTTAATAACTTTCAAGTATATAATACAGTATTATTAATTATAGTCACCATGCTGTATATTAAATACCCAGTGGTTATTCGTCTTATAGCTGGAAGTTTGTATCCTTTGATCACCATCTCCCTATTTAACCCATGACCAAGCCCCTGGGAACCACCATTGTATTCTCTGAGTTCAGCTTTTTTAGACTCCACATATAACTGAGAAAATACAGTATTTGTCTTTCTCTGACTTATTTCACTTAGCGGAATGCCCTCAATGTCCGTCCATATCGTCACAAAATGCAGGATATTCTTCTTTGTAATGGCTGAATACATGTCTGGTATTCTTCCCCAAAACACGTAACTCTGGTTGAATCATGAGGAAAAGATCAGAGAAACCCAAATTGAAGACCATGCTGACAAAACACCTGACCAATAGTCCTCAAAACTGTCAAGGTCATGAAAATCAAGGAAAGACTGAGCAACTGCCACACAGAAGAAACTGAGGAGACATAATGCAAAGTGGTAACCTGAATTAGATCCTTGGAGAGGTTAGTGGACAAACAGGAGAAATCTGAATAAAGTCGGGTTAAAATAATAGTAACATAGCAATGTTAGTTTCTTAATTTTGACAAATGTATCACGGAAATATGAGCTGTTAACAATAAGAGAAATTGGCTGAGGAATACATGAGAACTCTCTGTATTATCTTTGCAACTTTCCTGTACATCTAACATTATTTCAAAATAAAAGTTTATTTTTAGTACGTTATATATCAGTTATATCTCAGTAAAACTGGAAAAATAACGAGATTTCATTTTTAAAATATTACTTTTTCCTTTTTCATACTAAATCTAGTATGTATTTTATACTTAGACACATCTTAATTCAGACTAGCCTCACTTCAAGTGCTCAATAGCCATGTGTGGCTATTGCGTTGGATAGCACAGCACCAAAGTCTTGCTACTTGAACCATCAGCATTACCTAGAAATTTGTTAGAAACAGAACCTCCGGCTCAACTCCAGACCTACAAAATCAAAATCTGCATTTTACCAAGATCATCAGGTGATTTACATAAACATTACAAAGTTTGAGAGACAAGGCCATAGAGCAGAATTTTTCAACAGGTGTGATGTGACAAGATGTTACTGGTGTGATTAAATAATGACTCCTTCAGCCCTCAGGATGGCAGCTGGGCTGAGTTAGCCAGAGACCCTGTCATTTCACTCTCATCTGTTTGCCACAGTGTGCCATGGAAAAATCTTTTTCTGTCTTTGTTTTGACAGATAAAAATGTTTGGGAAGCCCTGTCCTAGAAAATCTCCCAAGAGACTCACAATGGGGCATGTACAGAGATGTCCACTGAAAAACAATCTATAAGAGAAAAAAGTATAGGAACAACCCAAACATCCATCAGTGGGAGGTGAGATAAACTGTGATATATTCATATTATGTGATACAATATAGTACTAAAAATGTTTAAACTGGATCTGAAGATAATCACATGGCTAGATATTGAAAACAATGTTTGTAAAAAAAAAAAGTTGCTTAATGTTAATGCAGTATATTATAATGTGTGTAAAACTGAAATACACAAAATACTACATATCATTTGTGGATTTATATCTTTGTAATAGATAAATAAAACATGAATGTAAATACGATAAATTGATGATTGTTGTTGACTTTAAGGAAGAAAGGAATAGAATTGGAGAATACAGGATACTTCAACAATATAATTTTAATTTAAAAAATTTTCTTAAGCAAATATGAAAAAAATGTTTACATTTCTTCATTTTGGGTGATTAGTGCATGGGAGTGTTTTATTATCTTTGTACTTAAACAGAGAATTCTGCAAGAAAAACAAACCCAGTTCAACAAAAATAGATGTAAATGCATGTATAATTTCAAATAAAACAGAAATACATAGAATAAAAAATCCTACTTCACTCCTTTCCTCAATCTCAATCTTTTCCCAGAGTTCACCATCGTTGACAGCTTGGCGTATATCATTGCAAATAATTTTCTATACAACTTCTATACATTAGTGGGTTCTTAAGAGGGAGAATCCTGGACATATTTCTGGGACTTGCTCCTTTTACTTAACAATATATCATGGACATCTTTCTTTGTCAGGACAAATTTAATTTAGCACATTCTTTTTAATAGCTACATCATATTCCATTGTATAGATACTCACAACGTATTTGAAAGCAGCAGTAGAAAATTGGAGAGCACTCTTACTTGAAAATAAAGCAAAGGTGCCTTAGAAAAATCTTTAAAATTATATTTATTTTTCTCTCATCTGATAAATTTGGTGATGAAATAAAGAAAACATGAAAGTTGCCTCTAACTCTCCCTTAGAGGGGTGGCAAGTAGATAAATAACTTAGAATAACAGTGAAAAAAAATCCTACTGAAATAATAAAGCACACTGTAGTCTTCCATTAGTTCCTTTTCAAATCCAACTTTTAGAAAAAGAGAAAAAAAACTATTTTGGGTATCAAAAAAACAAACCTCTTTTGAGCCCCAGAATTTAAAGATAATTGATAAGGAAAATTATGTAATGCCTGTACCCAGGATGCTCTGGAAATTATTTTTGAATTCCCACACCATTATCATTAACGGACACCAGCTGTGGGCTCATAGTATCCTGGGTACATTACACAATAAAAACATAAACAGGATGTCACTACACATATGCCATGTGCACTGCTTAGTTCTAATTAGCATCACACATTTGTTGAGGAAGATGGTGTAGGGGTTGGGAACACAGACCATGGAGTCAGACTGCCTGGGTTCCAGTCTTAGCTCAGACCCTTAGGTAAGGTGTGACCTCGAGCAAATTATTGGAGCCTCATTTTCTCCTTTGAGAGGAAAATATCACACAAACTTTCTATAAGAACTAAAAGAAATAATGAATATACAGTATTTAGGAAAGCATCTACTCCTTAGTAAGCACTCCATAGATATTAGGATTATAATTATTATTGAATAATTACAATAATAAAGGAGTGCTATTAGGGTTAGAGGTTATAAAAAACATGGGGCAGTTTCCTGGCTTTCAATAGCTTACAATTTAGAAATCAATTTGAATATCACAAACGGAAAGACATTCCTAGTCAGACCTAAAAAGAAACAAAATTACTTCTCAGTCATCCTACCACCAAAGATAAATATTTAATTAATTTATCTTATTTGAGTACCTAAGCGTTAATAACACCATGCATATAATGGAGGTGTGAATACAATCTAGTATATAGGCTGATCTAAGGTTTGTTAGTAGAAATATCTGAGATTGGGTTTATCCTTGGGTACACATTGATTTTGGTCATGAGACTGACTTCATGACCCACCAATCCATTAAGAGTTACTTCCAGAGGCAGCTGAGACCACCAACTAGTTGCATATAAACGAAGCCACTTATTGTAGGCAATATTTTTCAACTTTAAAGGTCAGCCTGTATGCAATATTTTACAAAGTTCCTGCAACTCACTACTTCCTTTCTCCATAACTGAGAGGTGAACATGACATCCTTCATAACAATTCTAGGGCCTTCATTCAGAGCAGATAATACAATTTGTCACATAAGGTGACCCTACATCATTTTACTCAACCAGTTCCCCTTTTTTTTACCCTTAGTGTTTTGAAAATAAAGAGTACATCTCCTATGCACTGAATAGTTTTGAAAGGCAAAACTGACATTCAGAAAAATGAGGTTTTGAGCTTGGGTTCTGATTCACTGTAAAACTAAAGCATAAATTACCTGTCCCGCTTCATCAATCCCTATCTAACTCATGTTTTCTGCCTTATCTTTTCCAGATTTTTCTCCAGAGATGTGGGTGTCCAGGTTTTTATTTTCAATTCAAATCAAATCAAGTCAAGAGCTACTTACTCAGTACCTACTAGATCTAAAGCCCTGTCTGGTTGCTAGAGAAGGTCCAAAGACGGATAAGCTACTCCTCTCTGCCTTCAGAAAGCTTACAATCTATTTTTTATTTATTTTTTAATGTTTTTATTAGTTTCAGGTGTACAATCTATTTTTTAAAGCTATAATACAAAGCAGAATAATAAAGCCACGTATAAATTTGCAATGTAATAGGAATTTAAAGATTGGAGAGTGCCCTCTGGTGGAAGGGTGAGGAGATGGTGAAAAGAGACTTCTAGGAAGTACAAATTGGTAATTACAAGAGTCACAGTGATGCAAAGTAAAACATAGGGAATATAGTCAATAATATTGTAATAACTATGTATGGTGTGAGATGGGTACTAGACTTATTGGGGGGAATCACTTCTTAAATTATATAAATGTCTAACCATTAAGCTATACACCTGAAACTAATATAAAATAATATTATTTTATGGGGAAAATAAAAAGATTTCTAGGGATTCAAGACAGAATTTCCATAGGAAGAGATGAAAAAAGACAGGCATTCTGGGGAGTGGGCATTAGGCAGGAAACTAAGGGGTGTGTCCAGGGAAGAGTGACTTGTCCAGATATGTCAGAGTTGGGAGGACATGTTACAAAGGACTTTGAATATCAGGCTGGGAGTCCTATAGATAAATCGGTATTAAATGAGTTATTAAAAATTTGGGGGCAGAAGAGTTAGATAAGAAATTTACTTTGAGAAAATCTATCTGATGGAAAGTGTGCAAGATGAGTCAAAGTGGGAAAGCAGGGCCTTGGAGACGACTGAGAAGGTTACTGCAATATTTCAGATGAGGTGAAACAGTTCTTTCAAGATTAAAGAGTAAAGGGAAAAAGTCAAAGAGGCTATAAAACTGGGGGAAGTACCCCCCACCTTATTTTTCTTTAAAGGGGAAACAGAGACCTGAGATTATATGAAGCCAGAAAAGAGAGAACAGTAGAGAAGGAGAGAGTTCTGACGCCTGGAGGAAGGGAGACCAATCGCTGAATCAAAGTCCTAGAGGAGAGGATGAAATGGCCCAGGTGGAGGTGTTCATCTTAAAAGGAAAAGCAAACTGTTTGTATTTCAAAGGAGGATGTGACAAGAGGAGGGAGAATGAAAATACATACAAACTGATGAAGTCGAGACAAAAGAAGCTGAGGGATTTATGGCAAATAAAGTCAGCTTTCTCAGAAGTAGAAGGCAAGTTCATCTGTGTAAAGGAACTAGGGGAGACTTGGTACTTGCTGTGAATGGGGGGGGGGAAGCGGGAGGGGCAGGAGGCACATGGAAAAGATCAAAGGTGATGTAATAAAGAGTAAAAAAGTATTAATTTAAAAATTGCTAAGACATCTAAAGCAAAAGCAACCAAAGGAAAGAGTTAAAATGGTCTTATTCAAAATTAAAAACCTTTGGGCTTCAAAGGACACCATTAAGAAAGTGAAAATACAATCCACAGAATGAGAGAAAATTGTTGTAAGTCATATACCTGATAAAGGTCCAGCATCCAGAATATATATATAACTTACAACTCAACAAAGACAAATAACCCAATTAAAAAGGGGGCAAAGGATTTGAATAGACATTTCTCCAAAGAAATATAAATAGCCAATAAGCACATGTAAAAATGCTCAACATCATTAGTCATTAGGGAAATGCAAATCAGAACCACAATGTGGTACCACCATACCCACTAGAATGGTCATAATAAAAAACGTATGTGGCTATAATAAAAAATAGTAAGTGTTGATGAGGGTGTGGAGAAATTAGAACTCTCACGCAGTGCTACTGGGGACGTAAAATGGCACAGCCATTTGGAAAACAGTGTGGCAGTTCCTCAAATAGCTAAACATAGATTTACCATATGACCCAGCAATTTCATTCCTAGGTATATACTCAAGAGAAATGTAAACATTTATACAAAATATTCATAGCGGCATTATTCATAATAGCCAAAAATCAGAAACAACTTAAATAACTGACGAATGGATAAACAAGTGTGGGCTATATCCAAACAGAGAAATATTATTCAGCCATAAAAAGGAGTGAGGTACTAATACATACTACAACATGGGTGAATCTTACAAATATCATGCTAAGAGAAGAAGCCAGACAGAAAAGGCCACATACAATATGATTTCATGTATATGAAATACCCAGAAAAGGCAAATCCAGAGAGACAGAAAATAGATTAGTGGTTTTCAGAGACTGAGGAAATGGTAGAATGGGGAAATGTGAAGTGGCTGCTAACAGAAACAAGATTTCTTTTTTGCAGTGATAAAAATATTCTGCATTTACAGTGTGATGGTAACTTGTGAATAACTTGTGAATATTAAAAAATCACTGATTTGTAATGTATATTTTAAGAAGGCGAATTTTATATGTGGATTATATCTTTGTTTAAACAAGGATTGCTAGGGAGCAGTGAGTTCAGAAGACCGGCATTTGTTCTAGATCTATTCAGAATGGAATGATGGCTATCTCAGGCTATAAAGCCACACAAGACAGACCGTGGGAGTTATCCTCAGCAGGGTATTGGCAGGGCAGAATGACAAAGAGAGTCAAAAGAATGAATAGCACGTTGTTGAAATGGATATTTATAAAAGTCAGACTGCCTGGATTTGAATCCCACGTCAGCAACTACTAATATGTGATTTTAGGGACAAGTGATTCTCTGGGCCTCAACTTCCTCGTGTATTTTAAGAATCAAAGAGATTTTATATTCAGAGGGTGTCAAAAAAATGTATACACATTTTAAGAAAGGAAAAAACTGTTATTAAAATTGTAATACTCCATGTATACCAATAACAAAAGATGAATGTAAGTCATGTGTATATATTTTTTGGCACCCGCAGTATGTATGTGTACACACACACACACACACACACATTTGTATATATACACATATATACTTATGTATATATACTGGGGATGCCAAAAAAAGTATACAAGTGGACACTTTGGTCAACGTTGCTCAAGCAGTAGTTCACCATAATCAGAAGTGTCTGGATGCTGACAGCAACCACTTTGAGCACCTCTTGTAATTGCAGAAGTCAAACGTGACTTGTATTCCTCTTTTGTTATCAGTATATATTGAGTATTACAATTTTAATACAGTTTTCCTTTCTTAAAATGTGTATACATTTTTTGGCACCCTCCATATATACATACATACATACATACATACATACATACACGTGTGTGTATATATTACTTTAGCAGAGTGCTACTATAAGTACTCAATAAATGTTAGCTATTATTAGCAATTTAAAGGGGCTACAATAATTAACTAGTGGCCCAATCTTTCCTGCACAGAAGTAATCGCCTCAATAACATTCCCAACATCCTAGCCATCCTTTACTTGAACATAGCTAGTGATGGGTAGGTCACTGTTTTTCAAATCTATTCCAATTTCAGGCTGCTTCCTTGTTCGAAAGTTATTCCTTCTATTTTTATTCCAAATATTTCCTTAACTTCCAAACATTGGTCTTGTTTCTGCCTTTTCAAGCTATGAAAACATGGCTGGGTCCTCTTCCACCCAGCCTGTCTCATCCTTGGTGCCGATTATCTCACTCATCCTGTGGCACTTTTGGAAACTAGTCTGCTCCTCTCTTGTCCTGTGACCCAAGACACATCTCTCTGAGCCTGTTTTCTCATCTCAAAAATTAGACTTCCAGGTTAACTAATCTCTAAGGCTTTTCCCTCCAGAGGCAAAAACTATGCTTTTATTTATGCCATTGCCCAATTATTCTGATCCTTCTCTCCTGCAGATTTCAGTCCCCTCATCACCTTGCTGCCTGCCTGCCTTTGAGCATGCCTCGGTCGGTTAACATCCTTCTTAAAATGTAATTCCCAGAATATAACACAAAACTAAAGTTCTGGCAACAAAAGTCAATTATACTGTAAAACTCTCTCGTCCCTATTTAATGCAACTTAGTATAAGCATTTGAGGGCTAATGTTTACTATTTTGCTCTATGGTGAGCTTATAGCTAATTAAAATCTCTGAGTTTTTTGGCCATAAAATGCTACCTTCTCCATCTTGTATACCCAGAGTTGATTTTTGGAATCTAGGATCAGGATTTTATATTTATTTCTACTTAATGTCATCTTTTTAAGGTCTGTTCCATCATTTCAGCCCATGAAGCTTCATTTGAATCTTAATTGTGTCATTCATTTTATAAATGAAGGTACATTGATCATATCTTAACAATCAAGAAAACATTAAAAAAATCTTTTCCTATTCCACTATATACACAGTGCTTACATGCAAAACTGCTTCCTTACTGTTCATGCCGATTTTTTTTTAAACTTTAGGTTATGTTTTTTAAGAGTTCTGATTATACAAGCAGACAGAAAACATATTTTGGATCTATCAACCTCACCAATTCCCTTTTAATGATGCTAAAGCCTAGAAGTTCTAAGAGTGACATAAAACAGTCAAAACTAAGAGCAGGGTATTTCGCTCAGTGTGTTGGGACTGCCACACGAGAAAGAGGAACCCAATTCACACAGCCCAGCAAATGTGTGCACCTTCTCTCTACTTTGCGTAACAGCATTGAATTACTCTGCTTCGTTAATACGGAATTCTGAAAGATGCTACACTACCTTGTCCTCCGGAGGTGAAAAAGGTAAAGATTAGTATGGAAATTGACTGTCATAGATCATTCAACGAGCTTTAAAAAGCATTAGAATTGGTTACTGCTTACCTCCACTATAAAACCTGCCAGTAAAAAGCTCTGAGTGTTTTTCTTTTGTCGGACTCCAGAATTGATGAAATTAGACTTCTTTCTGTCACAGTAATGTCCATACGACTGTGTTCAGGTTGGAAGAAGTTCATTCCACTAATTGGACTCTGATTCTAGATGCGAGATACTGTTATTTTCAAAGATAAAACTGTCCCAAATTCTTGCTAGCAAAGAAAATTTGTTCTTTTCACTATCTATAAATTATACCTCAATAAAATCTTTTAAATGAAAAATAGCAAAAAGTTCATCTTGTAGGTAAATCTTGGTATTCCTCTCCTCATTGCATGATTTCCCCTATATTCTCTAAGTGAATAGAGACTTGTGATTAATTTTTGACAGTCAAATTTTATTGACCACCTGTCATTATGCTGACATGGCCTTCCCAGGATGTAACAAAATGGGTCCTCTATAACACCTATGCATATGAAAAAATTTAAATCTGGCCATTTTCCAGTCACAGCAATAAAACATGAGCATGAACTCTAAGCTAGATCATGGAGCTATGCAATGATATTACATACAACTAGATGTGAGGTAGAATTACATTTTAATACATACTGTATCATCTATCTGTTACCCATTCTAGTCAGCAATAACCCAAACACTGGTCTTTAAAAAGAGCCAGGAACCTCAAGCTTTATTCTAGAATATCCTCTCCAAGCCCTAATCTATACTATACCCATTTTAACTAGTTTCTTTAAATTGGGAAATGAAAATCAATTAGTCTGTCTTTGCAGATAAGTTGTTTCATCCTAACTCCTTAGGCATTAGCAAGTTGGTCTGTAAAATGAATGGATTAGAGTAAATCAGTGACTTTCAGGCTGTGTGCTCAGACTCACAGAAGTCCTCCAAAAAATAGTATCGGGACTGGAAGTTATTTTTATTTCAAAAAACTTATTTGCTACATCATCTAAATAAAAGGTCTGATTTCTTTTTTCCTGAGCTGATGTTATCGTCCTAACTAACCATGATTTTCTCATGTTGACCAAAAGTCCCAGTCAGCTTCCACCAATAAAATTAGGAAACAAATTAAATATTCCTTAATCAATGCTATAAATCTCTCAAAATTTGGAAGCCATGGGGAGCAAAACTAATTAAAAAGATCTTTGGCAAAGGAAAAAGTGGAAATCACAGAGCTAGATCACTGAATTATTCTTTTAGCTAATATTTACTGTGTGCTTATCTGTGCCAGGTTTTGCTCTAGACCTTAGGGTTACAAGGATAACATTGAGAAGTCCATGGTCACACTCCAATAAAGGGGATGATCTCTTAGGTGCCTTCCAAATGCAATACAGAAGGTCCATTTATTTGTTAAGAGGAAAGTTGGTTTTTGTTGGTGGTGTTTTAATGCATGATTTCCCCCTTAACTGTAGTTAGGATATAAGAAACATATAAAATTTCCTCACAAAGGGCACAATACCTTCTCCTGCCTGCTTTTCATAATGATACCTGCTTTTGTGCCATCACCAGGCATTTCCTAGGTCTACATTTCAGAGTTCTAGAACTTGTACTCTAAGCACCAAGGAAATGAAGGATTGGGGACCCTCTTGAGGCAGCAGCAAGGGCTGGGGCAGCTCAGGGTAATGAACAGATTTTCTCTGTCCAGGCCTTAGTACGAGTGAATCCTGAGGAAAAGAGTGATTCTTAGGTCCCAAATAGTATAAAACAGAACGTGTGTGATTCCTCCCTCTACATCATAAACCTCTAAAAAACACACACAGCCTCTGGAAGGTTACTAGACATTACTAGTTTGATATAGAGCCATCAGAAGTAGACCCAGAAAACATCATCTGCCTGGCTTAGAAAACAACAATTTTAACGTATCAGATAGGAAATGAGGTCTTCTCCAAGTAGACCTCAAATTGCAAATTCTAAAGTGGTATCAATTTTAATGGAAAATAAATAAATGGCTTCCAAAAAGATGATGCTCAACCCTTGAATGGTCATAGTTCTTTACAGATATTGAAGAATATAAGTGTCTTAAGCCTCTATGTCCAAACAGAGTTTAGCATTATAAGGAACAAGAGTTTCCCCCTTTTAGTTTAAGTGACTCAACCTGCTTTTTGACTCTTGTAATAAAAAAACATTCAATGGCAAATACTCAGATGATGGTATAAATACGAACACTATCCTCTTATTTTAGACAGCACTTTCCTTTTATACAGGTTCCAACATATACAAGAAAACAAATACAAATGTATCCATGTAAACATTCAAAATTGCCTCCCCTGCCTATATATGGTCTATTTGACACATTTCTTCTATAGATATTCCATATGGAAAGGAGTGGTCCAACTCAAAAACCAAGTATCTAAATTCAATTATTCACTCCCCTGACCTGACAGCAGGAACGTGTGAGAACACAAGTCCTGACAGGCAGAGGGAAACACTCAGAAAAATGAAAAGCTCTATGAACAAGTACAGAGGTTTCCTAGTCCCTGAGTGTAAAACAATCCGTCTTCTAGCCATTTCTGTTTGAGATGTCCAGAAATAGGTATCTGAGGGTGGTGCGCAGTTGTCACCAAAAGTCTCAATTGCAGCCATTACATATACTTACAGAAGTGCGTGGTCCATCTGCTCAGCTAGTGCAGATTTGCTCTTGGACATAAGACTGCTATAGGCAAAAGCTGTGATGTCTGAAATCACAACACTCTTGCCTTCACTATTTCCCCAGAAAACATTTCTTTTGCTCACTATCATGGAACACTTTTCCTGGGGAGATCTATAAGCCAAAGTTTATAGCATATCTATGTGAATGAGTAGCTGAACATGGTTTAGGAGAAAACTGTCATTACCTATCATGGCTTAATGTTCATGTACATCAAAGAAAAAGAAAACTACCCTCCACTTAAAACACACACATACAATTATTTTTCCTTTTCCAGGAACAATGGCGTACTAGGATAGCTGAGCTTTTGAGAAAAATCATTACAAAGAAATGCACATTTCTTTAAAATATTCTTAAATATAGGAGGAAAATATTCAATTGCATTAACAGTCAAAATTATGAATCAAAACTATAAGAGATTGCAAAAAGAAACGACGAAAGACTATTTTTGACAGATTTAATTAGCAAAGTTTAGAAAGGCAATACTATTGTTGAAACAACTTTTATATTGAGCATTTTGTCTATTTGTGCCAAAAAATGTACAATGCTTGTAACTTCTGACTCAGTAATTCTACTTAGAGGCATTTATTTTAAAGAAATAATCAGCTACATACAAAAATATTTATAAATATAAATGTTCATCTCAAAGGTTTTTATAATAGGAAAATCTTTTCTATTTTTTTATAGAAAGTAAAGCTGAATAGCCCAGCAATAGGGATTTGGTTAAGTAAATTTGGGTATATCCATGAGAGAATACTATGCAGGTATTTTTCTTAAAAGGACACATTCTACCACATCCAATATAAGGCAACAAATCTTTACTAAACAGTTACTATCTGCCAGACTTACATCTGTATGTGTACACACAAACACACATACAAATACATACAGGTACATGAGGAAAAGACTATAAAGTAATACACTAATAATGTTATCAGTGACTATCTCTGACATAGTGTGAGATGAGTAATTAAGTTTCTTCTTTCTAATGTTTAAAAATTTTCCCAGAATTTCCAAAAGAATACATATGGCTTTTATATGCAGAAGAAACAATGAGTTATAATACTGACGACTGCCACATTTAATGAGGACCCATGTCAGATTGAACAAATAAGCACTTTTCAGTAATTATCTCACTTAATCCTCACGTAAGCTTATGAGGCTGGGTACTACGATTATCCCCATTTTGAAGCCACAGTAGTGCCAGAGTTGGGACTTGAACACAGATCTAAGTCTAAAGCTGTGCCCCTGACTGCTCTTAACCACTAAGAGACGTCACATTTCTGAGTTAATTTTCCCGAAACCAAGTTTTCCAAGCACTATCACATCCAGTCTCCTCTGGAAAGAGAAAAGTAGCCAATCAAGAGTCTGGAATTAAATTCCTCTGTGCTCCAAGGACAAGGAATATTTTATGACTCTACTTGTAGCCTGAATTTTGGTGGCCTGCTATTTCTACAAGCTCATGACAAGACTGACGCTGCCTAAATTCATCAAGCAACTCAGAGGAGTGGTCCAGGAATCTCTGGGGTACAGAGTCTCTATGCCCTTAGTTTTCTTGTAGTGTCATGTGTTGTCGATGCTAAATAAATGCTACCTGGTGGCAATGATGATAAAGCAAACTTCAGTTACGCAAACCCCAGTTCACTTCAATTTTGCTAAAATTGGACAACATCCATGATCCAGAAGATTTGAACAAGCCTCAGGCAGTGACAGCCCACTCAGTGTGCACTCAGCAGGTCCCTCAGGCCTCTTCTTTTTGGAAAAGATGCTTTCATGTGGATGATCCATTTCTGACATTTAAAAGATATACTTGTATATATTAAGGACCATCACACATATTTTGAAGGGGACATTGACGTCTTTAAAAAAACTACACATTGTACTTTCAATGAATGTTTAAGAAAAACCCTTTTAAATACATGCATGTGAAGCAAACGTGTCTTTTCATTAAAAAAAATATACAGCACTCTGTTTCTTGTACTGATCATAAAAATCATGTCCCATTAATTTTTGCCTTTTTCTACTGCTACTGTAGCCAAACTAGATCAACTATGCAGTGAGCCCATCAATTATTTTGCAATAACTCATTACTATAACTGAAAAAATTCAAATGGCCAAGTTGGGCTTTATAGATAACAACCTGTGTTAAATATAACAATTAGCTATTTATTAAATATCCACACAATTTGGAACTTACTGGAAAGTAATCAGGTAAAATTGATGTAGTTGCTGCCTTTTATGAACAAAGGGCATTCTGCAGTATGTTGGTGACTAACTTTGAGAGAAAGCTGGCAAGATCTAAAATAAACTTCCATATCAAACTCTACAAAGAGTTAATTTGTCTAAATATGAATGTGAGATATGAGTATGTGGTTGGCCAGGCTTAATCCAAAGGAGGACACCACAACCTGAACAGAAGAGGAGATGCTCAGATCTAGTGGAGAGGGCAGAGGTGCTCATGGTGAATGTTAATACGCTAGAATTTCCCCAGGACAGATCTGATTTTACTCTATCTGATGGAGGGGATGCAAAGGACTTCTTATATATATATATATATATAACTAAGTAAATGATCAGATAAGTAACTACAAGATTAAAAAAAAAAAAAAGACTGTGAACATGCTAAAGTTCAAGTCCAAAAGAAATTTGATGATTCAAGTAAATGTAAATATTCATGGAAAAATCCTAACTTCTTACCTTTTAATCAAAATGATTTACAAAGTCTAGATAATTAAAAATGATCATCTCTAACAAATTTAGTAAGTACCTTTCCTTTGAATAAAGAAGGAAGAAAACTAAGTGACTAGATATATTAACTCAGAAAAGTTCCTTCAAATATCGCCTGTTATTGGACAGGAAAAAAATAGATGTGAAATTATTTTTTTAAATGTAATTAAAAAAACAATTATTAAACATCTGCTATGGAAACTGTGCTAGACTTCATGAAGGTTATGAAGATGAGAAGGACTTATAATTTATGTATCCTTAAACAATAAAAGGTAACTCCTGAAAATTTAAGTAATTTTTCATAGCTTGTATATTACATGCATATGTTATAGACTATGGCAGAAAATCCCCCAAGCTTTTCTATTTGTAAAGCAAAAAATAAGATTATTGAGAATGGGTGGAGGAACCGATCTAAATTCTTCTCTCAGGGCAAATGCTGAACACTTTCTAACTAGATGTTTGTTTAAGTCAAAAAGCATGTTAATGATTTTTTTAATGTGTTTTTTTTCTTCCCCTTTTCTCTAAATGGAAATAGCTTTTCCAAATCCTGTATCCTGTAAACTTTTTTCCCCCCCAAGGGCTTATGGAATACCATGCAGCCCTATATTGGCTTAAATGATCAGATCCTGCCATTTAGCCTAAACTCAGATGAGCTGGAGAGGATTATCTCAAAAGGAGATTTTGTATAAAAAATGTCAAAGAGCAGTTCCTATAAAATATTTCAAAGATCACAAATAAAAGCATGTCACTGTCCTAAAATTCATATGGAATCTCAAGGGGCCCTAAACAGGCAAAACAATCTCGAAAAAGCGCAAAGTTGAAGGCTCCACATTCACAGATTTCAGAACTTACTACAAAGCTACAGTAATCAAAAGTGTTGCACTGGCATAAGGACTGATATACTGACCAATGGGATAGAATAGAGAGCCCAGAAGTAAACCCTCACGTATGTGGCAAATGATTTACAAGTGTGTCAAGACCATTCAATGGGGAAAGGGCACTCTTCTCATAAAATGGTGTTGGGATACTCACTTGCAAAAGAATGAAGTTGGACTGTTACCTTAAAATATATACAAAAAATAATTCAAAATGAACCAAAGACCTAAACGTAAGAGCTAAAACTATAAAAATCTTAGAAGAAAACATAGAGGAAGGGGCTGGCCCAGTGGCTCAGGTGGTTGGAGCACCATGCTCCAACCTATTTGTCATTAATATGTAAAAATAAATTTGACTTCATCAAAATTTAAAACTTTATGCATCAAAGGACCCTGTCAACAGATTGAAAGGGTAACCCACAGAATGGGAAAAAAATATTTGCAAATCATGTATCTGATAAGCAATTATTAACAGAATATATAAAGAACTCAACAACAAATAACCTTATTTAAAATTGGACAAAGGACTCGAACAGACATTTCTCCGAAGAAAATAAACAGCCAACAAACATGAAAAGATGCTCAGCAGCACTAATCATAAGGGAAATACAAGTCCAAACCACAATGAGATACCACTTCACACCCAGTAAGATGGCCATTATTCAAAAACAAGAAAAAAATTGGTGGCGAGACTGTGGAGAAATTTGATTCCTTGTACAATGATAGCGGGAATGTAAAATGGGGCAGCCACTATGGAAACTGATATGAATGACCATATGATCTAGCAATTCCACTTTAGGGTATACACTCAAAGGAATTAAAACCAGTGACTTGAACAGATATTTGTACACCCATATTCTTAGCAGCATTATTTGCAACAAAACCAAAAACGTGGACACAACCCAAATGTCCATCAATAAATGAATGGGTAAATAAAATGTGGTATGATGGAATATTATTCTGCCTTACAAAGGAAGGCAATTCTGACATGGTATAACATGGATGAAACTCGAGGACATTATGCTAAGTGAAATAAGCCAATCACTAAAGGACAGATATTGTATGAGTCCACTTATATGAGGTACGTAGAATAGTCAAAGTCAGAGACAATAATTAGAATGGGGAATTAATATTTAGTGAGTATTAAGAGTTATAAAATAAAATTTTATATTTTTTATAAAATTTTGTATGAATTTCCAAACCCAAATTTTAAATGAAGAATTTTTATGTGTATTATTTATCTTCCAAAATTTGATAGTACTATATTTTAGAGGGTTTGTCTTCATAATAAAGGATTTGTATGTATGTGGGATTATGTGCATATATTTAATAAATATCATTTGCCATGTATTCCTAAAAGTTCTAAATTCTATATTTGCTACCCAAATAAATGACAGTTTTGAGGAAATACTCCATTTTTTCATTTGTCTAGGTTTCTAACTCTACCTATAATCAGAAAATGAAAATTTATATTTCTTTCTCTGCTGAAAAGCTGATGGGAATCAACAAATGAATGGGTAAGCAAAATGTGACGTATACACATAATGGAATATTCTGCCTTAAAAAGGAAAGAAAGTCTGACATATGCTACAACATGGATGAACTTTGAGGACATTATGCTAAGTGAAATAAGCCAGTCACAAAAAGACATATAGTGTATGATTCCACTCATGTGAGGTACCTAGAGTGGCCAGCCAAAATCATAGAGACAGAAAGTAGAATGGTGGATGCCAGGGCTGGGGGGAGGGAAGGGTTAGTTATTGTTTAACGGGTATAGTTTCAGTTTTACAAGAGGAATAGAATTATAGAGATGGATGGTGATGATGCTGCACAGCTTTATGATTGTACTTAATACCACTGACCTACCTGTGCACTTAAAAATGGTTAAGGTGACAAATTTTATGTTATATGTATTTTACCATGATTTTAAAAATTGAAGGAAAAAAAGTTGATGGAGAGGTCCAACAGGCAGTGGACTATTTAGATCTGGGGCTCAAGAGAGAAGATAGGACTAAAGACAGACATTTAGGCGTCTTCTTACATAAGAATATTATTTTGTACCACTGCGTGGTATGCTTATTATTTCTGTGTACTTGTCTCGTTCTCCATAATAGATCGTAAGTTCTTAAAGGACAATGGAATGAATTCCCTCCTCACCTATTTGTCCCATGCAGCATTAGCATATCACCCCTAATAGAATAAGTATTCAATAATTTTTTTCAATTGAACTGAATCTGAACACTAGACAGAGAACCTTCAGTCTTTCTAAATATGGTCTACCTAGACCTGAACTTTACGGATTTCTTCTAAATCCTGGCTAATCATTTTGGCTTATTTGTAAATGGAAGGTCAATGGTTGGCAGCTGGACCATAATGTCTGTATTTCAGAATCCATTTTACTACATGAACATTATCCAATAAAAAGTGCAAGCCAGAACTTCCCATTTTTGGTTCACTTAGCTCCAGATTCTCCTTGTATACCCACCCCCTCCTAAGAATCCTGGCACCGAGTTTCACAGCCTAAAATAAGGCACAAGGTCAAATAGTGCTCCCTATGCAGGGAGGATATTCCCTTCCTTCCTTTTGGAAACACTTCAACTAACCCTGTTTTCGTTTGGCTCCTTTGCCTCATTTAAAAAAAAAAATTCATTATACCTCACAGCCCTTCCCTTGATGCCCTAATTAATTAAGTTTACATAATTTTCTACCAATTAGTTTTGAAGAGCTTGCTTTGGATTTTCTCTCCTTTAATTTTCTGCCTTTACGGACTGCTTAAAATTCTCAACTACGAACTTGGGAAAAGTATGTGCTACCACCAAGTTCCCTGTTCCACACAACAAAAAGCCAATCAGCATTGTGATTCTTTAAGAGATTTGAGATCCTGTTACAGGAAACAAAGAGACAGCTAGGTGGGAATCCAACAACACGCCAATAATAATAAACACAAAGAAATCACTACATTATTTCACATACAAAAATGAACTACAGTCCATTCCTTTACTTATAATACATTTCACATTTACTGGGATCCTTTGAGATTCTTTCTCAGTGCTTAGGAACTCAGAGGATTAATTTTAAAAATTATTAGTATGAGTTTTAAAATTATTGCTCAAGCTGATTTATATCCTCCTTCAAATAAAATTCTGAACTGACATTTTGTCTGTGTTGTTCCATAAATAAAAGCTCATAAGGCATTGAAAAATCCATTAATTTTGGCCATCTTTGTGGCACAATCAATGAAAGTTTCTAATAATGAATATGGTCAATGTTACTGGGTCAGCCTTGCCACAATCTGGTCCATCTGCTGCATATACACAGCGTCAGGAAAATGAGGAGGAACGACACCCAAAACGTCAACACCAATATCCTAAGGCCTTTCACGATCCAAAAAATGGCAATAGGCTTTAAAATTGCTCTAAAACCTACTTTTCCCATGAATTCTTTAATTTTCTTGGTACTTTGGGGACAATAAAACAATTTATTTTCATAAATGGTCATTCTTAAAACAGCTCAAAATTTCACAGAGTTTTTTTTTTTTCTGCTCATGTTAACTCTGTAAAATAAAGTCCCCTCTCCTCTACTAGCCTACATCTGAATACAGGGAAGAAAAGTGAGTTTCAAGATTGCAAATCTCCTTCAAATACACTCTATCCACTAATCAAGAATAAGTCTGCAACGGCAAAAACACGTATTTTTAAGAAGTACTCTCAGGTGACTTCTCTGATGGTGAGATCCCCTCCACCCAATACACTGAACTGTGCTAGGTCATACAGGATTCTTGCTTACGTGCCAATCAATCCTCCTCCCTGGAGGGACCAGAATTTTATCCTTGGTGATTTTGTCCATAATTGACAGCCAAATGTGCTGAGTTTTCAGAAACAAGCTTGGTACAAACCTCATTTCAGTGTTCTTTTACTTTTGTTGAAGACTACCTTATTTCATATGCCAAGAGACATTATGAGGTGGAAGTTTTCTTTAAAAGTTGTTTCAAAAATAAGTTTCCACATACGGTTTGCAGATTTGCTTTTTTTTTTTTTACCCAGACACATATAAGCACTCCCTGAAAGCATAGCTGAAAGTCATTTTATGCAGTGATGAGATGTCAAGCAAAGGAATACATACATTTCAATTTACAAGCTCACAAATAAGTGTCCATACTTGGAGGGAAAAAATGCATAGGCTTGGGAATGAAAGATAAGATATAAAACACTCGCTAATTGGCTAATTCACAAGGATAGCCTCTCCTTGGAACAAGCATAATTCCCATTATGATAAGCACTTTGCAGGTATGCTGAAGGAACAAGAGATAAAGTTTGGCAATTAAGTTAGTGTTTTCCCCAGTGAATTCTGACTCCAACAATGGTACCAAAGGAGTGTGATGCAATTATGAAACTAAATTTCACAGGATTTTGTGGCTGAAAATACTTTGTAAATGACTCACTGCAAGTGCTCATAATTCATGACAGGCTTCTCAAACACTTTCTGAGTATCTGCTTTAAAAGACAGATTGAAATGCCCTTCTTTTACTTTTGGGCGTCAATGGATGTACATAAATATCACAGGATATTTCATGTGGTAACAAAACAGTGAAAAGAGAACTGGAAATATGCAAACTATCTTAATACTCTCTTCAGAATACCATGGGGAAGAGAGACACACAACCCCACAGAGAAGAGCAGAAGAGAATCAAGAAGCTCCCACTACCACAAAAAGTATTTGTTTTAAGGATGAAAATTTATTTGATAAACTCCTCTTAAAATATTCAAAACAATGACCAAGATTAGGTTTCATTTCTCATGCCATTCTTACATGGTTACTAATTTTTATATTTTCATGCTATGGGTCTAAATTTGGGGGCAGAATCCACAGTCTGGCATATCTGTCCATCCAACCTGACCAGGCCTCACTAAGGGCTGACAGGCTCCTAGCCGAGCTTCAACTGAGCCCGGGATTTTCTTCCCTCTGCTTTTATTTCATTGCTCTTGAATGCTTTACTGTTTTTTACTGTTATTGATGTTAGAAGTCTTGAATGCTTTGCTGGTTAATGCATTTGCTGTTTCTGTTAAACATTCAAGACACTGAGATAAAGGTGAACCTAAAATACAACAAGATCGGTGGGATCAAACTATGAAAATAATAGAACATTCAAAAACAATGATAAAGGCAGAGAAAAAAACATAAAGACAGAACACGGTTTAAAAAACCACACTGTGTCAAATCAATGGTTCATTCAGTTCAGTATCTTCACTCTAAGAGTGGCACCAGGGTGAGTTTTATGGTAAAGCTTGTTATTCATTCTTTGATCTTGTCCTCAAAAGGTTAGAAAGACATCCTGGACATACGTACCTTTTATTAATATCACCGTAAGGATCTGGCTATAACCTAATCTTGAGTCTATCAGAACTTCTATCCAGTAAGTTATTTGTAGTTTTCTTAATTGTTAAAATGAATAATTATTTTAAGACAATATAGATTCTAGTCCAGACTCTGCCAGTAACTGGGTATTTGACCTTGGGCAAGGTGAATAACCTCTGTATGAGGAGACAAAGACAAAGTGGTCAATGAAGTCCCTCACTGCTCTAACATTTTACGATTTGGCTACCAAATTTCAAAAGTATGATACCACTCCCATATTCACATAATTCATACCTACTGTTTTGCAGGCTGTAGCTAACTTCCTCCACCTTTGCTTTCTCTACACTTCAGTTTCTTGAGGTTGAAAGGGACCCTGAAAATCATCTAACACAGCCCATGAGATGCCTGAATCACCATTACAGAATTCCCTAGCACTTATCTTGCTCTTGTTTGGATACTACTATTGGAGAATTTTGTGAACTCCCAAGGCAGCCCAATTCATTTTCAGCGAACTCCAATTGCCAGAAATTATTCTGATATGCATTCAGATATAAATGTTGAAATAAATCTATCTCCTTGCAATTTCCTGCTTCCTCTCTGAGGCAAGACAGCACAGAACTAAACCTTTTTCTACATGATCCACATGATCTTCTAATACTGGAAGAAGCTATCACATTCCTCTAAGTCTTCTCTCTCCTCTAGGTAATTCACCCTTTAGCATTTATTTCTGTAACATAGTGTTTAATCCTTTCATTGGCTGCTCTTCTCTGAACAAACTCCAGCTTGACAGTGCCTGTCTTAAGTACATCATCCCAGGTGGAAACAAACATTTCAGCCATGGGATAGTTAAGTGCTAAGGACAGAACAAATCTTCCCTTGTTCCAAACATCTATTTGGATGTTTCTATTAATACAGCCAAGATCACATTAACTTATGAGATTTATATATTGCTAATATTTTTAATGCACTGTTATTCAGCCATATCCCCCCCCCCACCCCACACACACTCTTTAATAGTAACTGGATATAGATAGCAGTTGAGAAACTCAAATAGAGATGACCATCATAGGTGTTAGGAGACATGCCTCTTATTAGCTATGTGACCTTGGGCAAACAGCTCCAATTTCCCCTGCCCTGGTTTTCTCATTTCTAAGATGGAGAGGAAAACAATTCTTCAAATACCTCTCTAAGATATTATAAACAACTAGATGTAAATATTATTTTCTTAAGTTAAAAGAACTCTGGAAAAACAGACTAGCAGTTCCTCAAAAGGTTAAACATAGAGGTACCATATGACCCAGAAATTCCACTCCTGGGTATATACTCAAAGGAAATGAAAACATGTGCCCACACACAAACTTGTACACAATGTTCATTATTAGCAGCATTATTCATAATAGCTGAACTGTAAAAATAGCCAACTTAAAAAGCCATCAACGAATGAATGGATAAGCCAAATGTGGGATATCCATACAAGGGATTCAGCCATAAAAGTGGATAAAGTACTGATACATGCTACAACATGGATGAATGATTCTTATAAACATTATGCTACTTAAAAGAAGCCAGACACAAAAGTCTACATATTGTATGATTCCATTTACATGAAATGTCCAGAATAGGCAAATTCATAGAGACAGAAAGTAGATAGGATTCATAGAGACATAGAGACAGAAAGTAGCCAGGCTGAGGGAAGATAAGACTGAGAAGTAACTAGAAATGGGTACAAGGTTTTTTTGGGGGGTAATAAAAATATTCTAAAATCAATTGTGTTGATGGTTGTACAACTCACTGAATATACTAAAAGTCGTTGAATTGTACACTTTGACTAGGTAAATTGTATAGTATATATTATATCTCATTAAAATTGTTTTTAAAAGAACTATTGTGCTGAGTGGAGTACGTCAGACAGAGAAAGACAGATACAATGTGATTTCGCTTATACGTGAAATCTAGAGAACAAAATAAACAAACAAAACACAAACAAACTCATAGACACAGAGACCATTTTGATGGCTGGCAGATGGAAGGAGGTCTGGGGGTGGGTGAAAAAGGGGAAGGGATTAAGAAGTACAAATTGGTAGTTACAAAATAGTCATAGGGCTGTAAAGTATAACATAGGGAATATAGTCAGTAATACTGTAATAACTATGTATGGTGTCAGATAGGTACTAGATTTATTGGGGTGATATCAGGGGGATCACTTCTTAAATTATATAAATTTCTAACCACTGAAATATGCTGTACACCTGAAATTAATATAAAATAATACTGAATGTCAACTATAATTGAAAAATTTAAAAAGGGGGGGAAAAGGTGAAGGGGAATAATAGGTCCAAATTTCCAGGTGTAAAACATGTAAGTTATGGGGATGTAATGTACAGCATGGGGAATAAAGTCAATAATATTGTGATAGTGTGGTACGGTGTCAGATGGTTGAACTTACTACGGTGATCACTTCTTTAGGTCTATAAATGTTGAATAACTATGGTGTACACCTGCAACTAATATAATATTGTGTGTTAGCTGTATTTTAATAAAAATCTTTTAAAAAAAAGAACTACAGAAATGTATGAGATTATTTTAATTGTTATATCTCTAGTGAATGTTTGACAGCAACTCTAAGAATATCTCCCTGAGTTATAAAACACAGAGGCCAACATCCCCATGGGAATTAAATTTATAATTCTGCTGCAAGATTGTGACTGCAGTACACAATCTGGGGAAGCAGCACGGGTAAACCACATCCAGGGGTCAGGATACCAATGATGCCTGTGATCTGAGCACAAAGGTATTACCCCTGGAAATCTAAGATGGCCACTAGGAAATGTTCCCATATGTACAAACTTCATTCAGCAGCTGGCATTTACATAGATCTTTATCTAACAGCCATTAGCTTGTTATGAGCTTTTAAAAGTGAACAAGTACTCCAAATAAAGATTGTGGTCTGGAGAATATTATTAATTCATTAAACAGATACTATATAACCACTATGTCCCTAGGAATATAAACATGAATTTAACCCAGTTCTAGCCCTAAAGGAGTTCTGAATGACAGACAAAAGGGAAAGATAAGAGATAAGAACTATAAAAAGAACTTTTTATTTGTGGTAATAGGGTGGGCCAGATAACTTGAAAAGCCTCCCCCAACAAAACTCAAGGAAACCCAGAATAAAATATAGCAAATATCCTTTGAAATACACAGCTAAGTGTTCAAGAAAATAAGGGAACTCCTCAGAGGCCAAAATAAAAATTTAAGTTAAAAAAAACAGAAAACAAATGGTGTGAGTAGGTAAGTCATATGGTTAAATTTGCATTTTATAAAAATTATTCTGGCAGCAGTATGGCTAATGGATTTGAAGAAACCAAACCTCAGGAAGAGAGAAAGATTAAAAGACTATTAACAATAGCTGCCATTCACTGGGCTGTTATGTGCTACCACAAAGCTAAGAGCTTTGTATGTATTACCTCATTAATTATTATAAAAATTTTATATAGAGATTATTCCTCATTTTATCAATAATAAAACTGAGACTCAGGATGTTAAATAACTTGCTCGAGTCACACAATTAGCAATTGGATAGGTAAGATGTACTAAGAGTCTGACGGTTTAAGTAAAAGTTGATTTAAAGGGCTTATAGAAGGTAGAATTGAGAAGGCCTGCTGACCAATTAGCTCTAGAAATGAAAGGGTGCTGCTTAATTGCAATACAACTAATAATATCTATATGTATTATACAATATCTGTAATATTATAAAAGGGATATTAGCAGTTCCTCAATAAGCTAAATATACAATTACCATATGCTACATCAATTTCACTCTGAGGTATATACTCAAAAGAACTAAAAACAGGTGTTAAAACAAATACATATATGTGAATGCTCATAGCAACTCTATGCACAATAGCCAAAATGAGGAGACAGCCCAAATGCCTATCAACAGATGAATGGATCAACAAAATATGGTATATTCATAAAATGGAATATTATCCAGCCATAAAAAGGAATAATGATCTATGCTACAACATGGCTATAACTTGAAAACATTATGCTAAATGAAAGATTCCAGAAACTAAACGCCACATATTTTATGCTTCCATTTATATGAAATGTCCAGAATAGGTGAATCCATAGACAGAAAGCCGATTAGTGGTTGCCAGGGGCCTCAGGTAGGAAAGAACAGGGAATGACTGCTTAATGGATATAGGGTCTCCTTTTGGGGTGATAAAAATATTCTGGAACTAGATAGTGCTGATGGTTGCACCACACTGTAAATGTACTTAATGCCACTGAACTGTACATTTAAAAATGATTACAATGGTAAATTTTATGTTATGGACATTTTACCACAATTTTTAAAAATGGGAACTATTGGTCTATTGATAGAACACTTCTATGAAATTATTTAAAGGCTAGAACTGCTGGGGATGAGGGAGAAAGATGAGTCCATAACTTAAAAAGTAATAATGTATTTTATGAAACATATATTATATGAAAGGGATATTGGCTTTAACAGAGCACTGCTGTGGAGAGAATTTCCATGCACTGTACAAAATCATCATTCATGGTCTTGATAATATAAGGGGTCACACAGGGTTAGGATTGGAAAGAGATAAAGGGCTAGTCTTTACCCTCATAGGTTTTAAAATCAAGTTAAATAGGTAGGATTCATTGAAAGCTAAACAATATGTCAATTAAAAAACTATAAGGGAAAAATTTAAGAGCAGTGCAATCAACATACACTATATCGGGAAAACATGGCAGGCTCTTTTTGAAATATTAAGAAACGAAACAGTAAAAGACAAACTAGTGAAGTAGTTAAAAGTGTGGGTTTTTAGGCAAAGCACAGAAGATTTTTAGGGCAGTGAAACTACCCTGTATAGTACTACAAAAGTTGATACAAGTCATTATACATTTGTCAAAACCCTTAGAATGTACACCATCAAGAGAGAACCTTAATGATGTGTCAGTGTAGGTTCACTTGTAACAAATGCACCACACAGGTGAAGGACGCTGATAATGAGGAGGCTACGCATGTGGGCGGAGGCAGTACAGGGGAACTCTGTACCTTCCATTCAATGTTTCTGTGAACGTAAAACTGCTCTAAAAATAAAATCAATTAACAACAAATAGTGGGGTTTTGGAGCAGACTGAACTTTGGCTCTACCTTACTTACTATCTGCATGACCCGGGGCAAGTTACTTTTCCCGTTTCCTCATCTGAACAGTGGGAATAATAGAACCCAAATTGCTGTGAAGATTAAACAAACTAATATATATTTAAAATGCTGAGACACAGAAAGTGCTAGATAACTATCAGCTATCATCATCATCATCATCCCAAGCATTAAAGGAGTAATTTGTATTTAGGAATAAAACTTTTTTTTAGTTTTGTGCCGGCACACAACAGTCCAATGAATGGTAGCTGTTGCTAATATCTTTCTAACCTTTCTCTCTTCCTCAGGTTTGGTATTCCAGGCCAGCAATTTTCAAACTTTTTTGAATGTGCAAATAAAATTAAAATCGGAAGCCCAATACTCAAACAGAGTTGAAGCACAACGGCTCTAACTGAAGTGACTCCTGCAACTCACACCATTTGGGAATTCTGTCCTGGACATTACATAGCCCTCACTTAGGGACTCACTCATTATTCAACATTTGGTGAACATCTACTACGTGCTACTTGCTAGATGCTGAGGGCTTGGAGAAGACAGACCTCGGTCTTGTTCTTCAATGAAGTTACATTCTAGTTGACAAGACAGGCAAGAATCCAACAATTTCTTGAACAACTTCATTGAGGCATCGTCCTCATACCATACAATTCACCCAAGTATACAATTCAAGGATTCCTAGTGTATTCACAGAGCTGTGTAACCATCACCAGATCAATTTTAGAACATTTTCATCACCCCCAAAAGAAACCCAGTACCTATTGTTCTCCACTTCCCTCCAACCTCCTCCCCAGCCCTAAGCAATTTTCAAACTAATCTAATTTCTGTCTCTATAGATTTGCCTATTCTGGACATTTCATATAAATGCAATAAAAAATATGCAGTAAAAATTCAATAAATGTTAGGCCACTCCAGGATAATTATAATATTCCCTCACTTAAGTATTTTTCGGTTCCATATCAGGACTTGAAAGAAGGAAATGATATCCTGACTTGTCTTCCACAAGTTTTGATTTTACTCGGGTACCTCTTGAGCGGTACCAACACTTTCTGGTCATCCCTCCTAGATTGTTCCCTTCTTCCTTTCCTCAAAACCTTGTGTGTCCAGAGAGGTCCTCAGGACTGGGGTTAAGAAAGAGGGAAAACGACTAACAACTATCATTTATTTATTCCATATCACATGCCATACTCTATGATAAATACTTTACATGCATGATCTCCTTTCATTATCACAGTAACTCTAGGAGACAAGAATTACTATTATCTATCTTTCACAAAAGAGAAACCTGAGGTTTAGAAAGGTTAACTAGCTGCCCAAAGCCACACAGCCAGTAATGTCAGAGGTGAGATTTGAACCCTCTTCAGTCTGACTTCAACGCCCTATCTACCCCCTTAACTGTGAAGCTCCATCACTAATTAGTGGTTTCCTCCTGAATGAGTCAAAATGGCTTATGCAAGGAATTCCTTATGTAGAAAACAATCAGATACTTGATATTGCTGATAAACTTTCATATTAATCCTCTTTTTTTGTGGATTTACATTAAAACCTCAGAATTAGGATTCTGGAGAAAAATAAAAGCTGGCTGTCTAATAGAATTTATCGAAAAGGGAGAGGAAGGCAGTGACTCTAGGTCTCCAAAACTACCCGTATTTCCCACATTTAGTTTTGCCCTCCTTTTTCCCATTCCACAGCACTAACCTACTTCACTTCAGACATGCTTTGAAATGTTTCTCTATGAGTCCATTCTTATGTGTAAAATAAAAGAGAAGAAACCCTATATATAGCTATTATAATGTGGAACTGACCAGTCTGTGTCCATATCAGAGATCCCAGGAGACAAATAGGCACATTCTCTTCTTTAAAAGCTGATCACTTCCAAACAGGTGGCATTTTATTTGGGTGTTTTACAGCAGTCACAGCAAGCAGAAGGAAAAGAATTGGGGAGTAACGAATAGAAAGAATTTCAATGGAGAATGTCCATGGTGCATGCAGCCAGGTAAGTCAAGATATCAGAAGTGCATATTGTAAGGCTGGAGAGATGAGAAAGTAGCTGATTAGTCCTAAGGGCCTAATAAAATTTTGTCTTCCACCCTTCTTCCCTTTATCTATAGCAAAGACCTCCAACACTCTCCCTCAGCACTGTGAGTGTGAGTGTGTGTGTGTGTGTGTGTGTGTGTGTGTGCTCACCTCTATCACACACTTCACTTGAACTAAATTTGTGATTTAGGGAACTCCTACTCCAGTCTCTATTTTAAACTCGGCTATTCTGGAGTTCAGACCACAGGCAGACCATAGTGATGAGAGGAATCTGAAAATCTGTGGTATCGGTGAATGTCAGGGTACAATTTTAGATTCCACTTATGAGCTGCAAGGCCATAAGCAAGCTAACTAATCTCTTAGAGCTTCAGAATGCTCACCTTTAAAATTATCAAGATGACATAAATAAAATACCTAGTGAGTACCACTCTCTTTAGATGCACCATATATGTTACCAACTTTAATTATGTGTATTTTGTACTTTGATGTGTAACTATATTTCAGCATATACTGTACTTAGCCACAACAGCCAGCTCAAGATACTTTTTTCAATCAAAGACAAAATGTGGAAGCCTTCTGTGAATTACCAGAAAGATAAATAACTGCAATTTTCTCCTGAAGATGTACGTGTTTAAATTAAGTCTTATTGTACTCACTTCCAAAAAAAAAAAAAGTGCTATATTTTAATCACTCTACCTTCTCTGCTTTGAATTTTTTTTAAAAAGATCAGTATGAATCCTTACCACAACTACTAAATTCTTTCTATTGCTAAAGACTGCAAATATGCAATCTTAGAAAATGGCAATTTGAGACTATCTAACACAACCAGCTTGGGGACTTACACAAAAAGCACTGTAACTATGGAAACACTTGGCAATGGAGTTACAACATAAATCAAAGAACCTGTTTCATTATTCAAGTACCAAACCTTGAGATCAATTTATAGCAACTGTAAGCTATTAATAATTGTATTCTATTTAATTTGTCAAACATGATTTTCTCTCTCAATGAGATCTTTGGGAAATCCTTAAGTGTTTTCCTTAAGGAGAAGAAAATGATAAATTAAATCCACTTAAGTGGTACAGTGTACCTGACTGGTGGTTTTGATCCATTTATGAAACCAACCCTATGAAATCAGGTTTATCTCGCTATATCTATATCTCGTGTTTCCTCAACCAACTTGGCATATGCTTTCAAATACTATTTACTACATATACAGAGGGTGCCAAAAAAATGTATACACATTTTAAGAGAGGAAAAAACTATTAAAATTGTAATACTCAATATATACTGATAACGAAAGATGAAAACAAGTCACGTTTAACTTCTGCAATTCCAAAAGGTGCTCAAAATGGTTACCATCAGCATCCAGACACTTCTGATTATGGCAAACCACTGCTTGAGCAACGTTGACCAACGTGTCCACTTGTTATACATTTTTTTGGCACCCCTGGTGTTTATATATATATATATATATATATATATATATATATATATATATATATATATATATAAAGAGGCTTTGGAAGAAGATAAATCACAGCACATTAATGTGAACAAGATTTTATGATGGGGAAACTAGGAATCAGTGACTGAGAGCCCTGCAGTGCTAAGTTCTAGAAGGTTATCCTTAGGAGGTACACAACCTACACCCTTATAAACAAGTGGTTATTTCATTAAATGCTCATTTTTCCCCCACAATATTTTTGGGGTTTTTTTTTTTTGAGAAAGGAAACCCTAGGCCAGTTCTAACTCTTAATTTCCTTCTGCCCACAGGAAGTTGTTTTTTTTAACTGACAGCTTTTGTTTTGTTTTTCTTTAGAACTGTGTGCTACCTGAGCCTCGGTTCTCCTCTGTTCCTGCTCTCCCTCAGTCAAGACAGAAAGGGGAAAATACAAACAGTGCCCATATGAATGAATTTTAGGATAAAGCTCAGAACTGACATCCTACATGGACCATCAATAGAGAGCCTCACTGTATGACGACGCAAGGATATGAGAAGTAGACCTTGAACTACAGTACTCCTCCCTTATCTGTGGTTTCAGTTACCCACGGTCAATCATGGTCTGAAAATATTAAGTGAAAAATTCTAGAAATAAACAATTCTTAAGTTTTAAATTGCATGCTTTTCTGAGTGGCATGGAAATCTCGTACCGTCCCATTCCACCTGCCCTGGGACATGAATCATATGTCTGGTCAGCGTATCCACGCTGCATATAAAGTACAATAAGGTATTTTGAGAAAGGCAACATTCACATAAGTTTTATTTTAGCACAGTTATAATTGTTCTTTCGTATTATTATTGTTAATCTCTTATTGTGCCTAATTTATGAATTCAACTTGATCATACGTATGTATTTGTGGAAAAAATATAGTATGTATAGGGTTCAGTACTATCCGTGGTTTCAGGCATCCATTGGGGGTGGGGGGTGTCTTGGAATGAGTTCCCCGTGGATAAAGGGGGACTACTGTATATATTTTTTTAAAATCACTTCTGACTGATTTAGGTTTGATGTTCCCAACTTTAAACTTAAAAAGCAAAGGGAACTAAATATTTCATATTTTTCTCTCATAAAACAGTAATTTATAGGGTTTTTTTGTACTCAATCTCTTTTGGGAATCTAGTCCCTTGATTGAAAGGGTATCTTTCCTCTTATGTGCCTATCTGATCCTTCAGATTTTACTTTCTCAGTGCCTTACAAGTCAGCCTCCATCCTCTCTGTTACAGCTGAGAGGACATTAATTCTCACCCAATCTATTATATTCACCTCCAAGTTGGTCTCACAGTTCCCAGTCTTCCCCTACAACTCATTCTGTATGGTACTGATAGATTAATATTGCTAAAATATAGTTCTGATCATTCCTGGAGTCACGAATATTTGTTAAGCACACACTCTCTATGGAAGATGCTACGCTAGACTTTCAAGATTCAGAGAAAAAGACCTGGGCTTTGACCTCATGGAGCTTACATTCAAATAATGTAATTCCTCTTCCCAAAATCTGTCAATGGCTCCCCTTTGCCAATGGAATTGTAATTTCCTTATTCTGCTCCTCAGAGGATATGAGCGAAGTGACCCTTTCTGGATTAATCTCTTAATGCACCTTTGTCCTCTGTTCTAGTGAAATGTGTTTTGCACACCTTGAATTTTGCCACTTCATGCTCCTGTTTGTTCTGACTTCTGTGCCTGCAATCCTCCCTCTTCCCCCAGTCTTGACCACCAGAAATTCAACCCATATTTCAGGACCTGTCGCAAGTGAAATCTCCTTTAGTCTTTTGTGGACCCCACATTCCAATGTTATCTCTCCCTATACTGTTCTTCTGGAACTTCTATTTTGCTTTGTATTATAATCATTGTGTATTTGTTCTAGGCCATGTCGTGCTCCCTTTTATTACTTACAAGAATTAGCACAGAAACTTGTATAAAGTAGGTGGGAGGTACAGAGTCTAGGGCTTTTTTTTTAAGGATATACACATTTTCTAAACTCTTTCCTTCCCCCTTTCAGGCAGAAAACAACAACAACTTGATATAGAGAAGAAAAACAGGCTGATGAGTTCTTATCCTCAAGAACGTCATTAAATCTGAGACTTGAACATGAATAGGAGTTAGATGGAAAAGGGTAGGAATTACAAAATCTGTTAGCACATGAAAAAGCACAGAAGAGAAGCAATACCTTGTTGGTAAAACATTGCAACCATCCTAAGTTCTTAATGGAACAATACAATCCATCCCCACTGGAAAAAAAAAATCACAAAAATCTTCAACAATATATATTATAGTTGTACTATGGGGTGAGCAGATCATAAGTATCCTCCTTTCTCAAAAACCACATCTCCACATTCCATTCCATATCTCCAGAACCATATGGACTTGGGCAGCCCTGTGTTTACCATAAGCCCAGGAATATGCACTGACTCAAGCCAAGCCAATCAGATTTCCTCCCCTGAGTTTGGAATTGGAACCGTGAGAACAGGCAGGGCAGTGTCTCCATGATGCTGGAACTGTAACATGTAAATTTGGGTACTATGGGGTAGCCATTTTTAACCAAGAAGGCAGTGGAACAGAGAAATGTGGGCTGTACACAGCTAAGAAAGAAGCAGATGCACAAACAAGCAGAGGGAGAGGGAGCATGAGCAGCCCTTAAGTCTGCTGGCCTCCTTTGTTTCCTAGTTCTAGTCTCTCTCTGAGGCCCAACTCTTCTCTTGTTCTTGGGTCTTCCAACCCTTATATCCTTATAATAAACCCCCCTTTCTGCTAAGGGTAGCTTAAGTTTCTCTGAAACATCTATAGCCAGCGAGTCTGAAGACACAGACATTGCACGAGCCGCAAAATTCCCCTTACCAGGGTGTTGGAAATCCTCCAGTGTTTATTGAGCTCCTACCGTGCACAAGTTATTTACCATCAGTATACAGACATCTAAAACATTTTCCACTTTTTAAAAACATTTTCTTTTGATCATAGCACAAATTATTTTAGGATAGGTATATTTAAAAGTTTTATTTCTATAATGTAGATCCAGAGTCTATGATTCCTGTTTCATTTTATAGCTAATATTCATTCTGAGTTGCTGATATATTTACATCAACATTCTGAAAGACATTTTGGAAGATAAAGGGGTAAGGAGTTTAGAGAAGCCATCTTCCCTTTAATCAGACCAAGTTCATCTAACAAATTTCAATTGGGCTAATAAATAGTTCTAGGAAAATTCATTAAGCGACACATTGAAATAGCCTCTTTAGAAAGCATCAATGGAATTATTATATGCATTTATTTTACCATGATTCAGTGATATACTGTGCATCACTCACTGGACCCCTAGGGAATCAGCCAACACAGAGTCCCATCCAACAAAATATATATAGTCTAGCACCAGAGTGTTTCCCAAAATTACCCAATCATAAGACTCAGCTGGAGCACTTGTAAACATAGGTTCCAGGAGCCCACCTCAGACCTATGAATCAGGATCTCTAAGAGAAAGGCCTAGGACTCTGTACGTATAACAAGCATCCTCAGAGGACTCAATTTCCTCAAACTGTTTAGCATGACTTTAAGACTGACCCCTGATATATTAATAGATTAGCTAAAATATTCAGAAACTTTTCATTATTTCGTGAACGTGGTATAAGAATCCAGCAAATTTTACACACTTTACCCTTAGAGTTCAGCTACCCTGTTACTCCTGGCATGGCCGACTGGGAACTAGTAATAAAGGAATGGTCCCTATACCTTCACCCCCTTCTTCCCTATCCCCTCCAACTGGATGCTGCACTTACAGGCAGCCCTGATTGGGTACGACCTGGCCTTCATAACCCACCTCAATCCAAAGTAGACTCCAGGAAGGCTGATTTACGTGCCATCCACAAATGTGAGAGTAGATTATGTCCATCATTCCAACTCAAGTTGATCTGTTTGATCACATATACAGCACTTTTCCTGCATGTACACTTTAAAAATATTGAAGCAAATTCCCCAGTGTATTACTGGAGGATCAATGTAGTAGCGTATTTCTTTTAAATAAATTTTGCAGAAGGGAACTTTCAAGAGGGCAGTCCTTGGCCAACCCATTTCATAAACAACAAATGTGTTCTCAATGTGCAGGCAGTACCACTGAGTGTTCCAGCGGCCACACACAGGCACACTACTCACTAGGAAACGCCAGAAGCAAGAAATGAGGCAGTAAGGAGGAGCGATGAGAGTGAACGACCCTCGCCAATCTCATGCTTATGATGCTTCGGACAACAAAGTGTGGGGTCTGCTTTAGAAAGTGCGAAAAGCATGGTAGTGAACCAACAGCCAAAAGGCAGAGAATGGATGTCGAGGGTTTATGCATAGATTTACTGATAGTGGTTAATCAGATCATGTAATGATGCAAAAATTATAATGCTATCATTTTAGTGTATAGGACACAGGGTTTTTTTCTCTCCACAAAAGCTAGTGAGAGAACAAGAAGTCCAATAAAACCACTTTGTTCTCTGAAATAAACAAACTGATACTTCTGGTGGTAAAATCTACTTTGTCAGGGTTGATGAGTGAGAAGACAGTGAACCTAAGAGGAAACAAGGAATAATAGCTGCCCTCACCTGCAGCACTTCACTACTGCAGGCGTAGTGAAAAATTCTAAGGTGTCTATTTCCTCTGCCAGCATAGTCTCAGGAGGAGGTCGGGAAGCAGTCTGGGCCACAAGACTTCCTCTAAGTCAGACTTGAATCCCTAGAATGACATGGCTGTGATAGTGTCCTGATCAGGCAGACGAGAAGTGCAATACCCATGAGGCTGACACCTGTACTAACCTTGGAAGAAGTAGAGGGTGCTGCCAGAACAGGCTACAGGAAGCTCTCCGAAGAAAGCAAGGTAGCTGAGGGGGAGGCTGTGCCTTCAACACTGTCTGTGGAGAGAATATGTAAGAGTGTGCACAAATACACACACTCAGGAACTGTCTTTCTATGTTACGGAGGTTCAGACTAGCAACTTTCCTATGTGAGCAAATTCCTTCTGTGGGCAGAAGGCCTGCTACTGTGTGCCCAGATGGGTACACGGACAAATGATGTTTACCCAACTTCAGAGAAACCATGCCAAAATATTCCTCCCAAACAACTGATTTCAACTTGTTCTTGTTTTCCTCTAACAACAGCCTAACAGTCTGTTTCATACATGCATTTGACTTTTTAATTATCTGCACGCAATCATGGCAAACTCAGTGAGTCCTTGTGCTCCGGGAGCTGCGGAATGGCCCTTGAATGACAATGTGTACTACATCCTGATATAAAATGTCATCTGCTTAAAGCACAGGACCTGTAGCAGCACAGACCTGGCCTGACCCTGTGGTATGTGCACCCGCAGGAGCCAGATGCCTAAAGCAGCCAGAAAACAAATGCCACACTCCCCAAATTTCAGAGTGACAAAAACAACAAACAAAACAAAAAGTCCAAGCTTCAAGGCCTACATGACTCTCTCTGGTGACTTGACTCTTCACTGAACAGAAAGCCTATTCTCTACAAAAGGAGACACCAGCAGGAAAGCAATCTAGAAGGCAGCTTCTGCCAGAGCCTTGGGTCTGCCTTTACCTACAGCATTAGACAACTACACGTATGAACTGTAAATGTACCATTTCCTCACCAGTGGTCACTGGACACTTCTGATGCCTCCTAAATAGACCCTGTTACGACTGTGACTTAAGGAGACTCTCCTTCACACCTTACTACATTTTTTACACTCATTTAATTCCTTTAAACATCGCATATCAGAATAATTCGACACACCAGGCATAATCAGAAAGTCACCTTTCCCCAACAAATCTACGAACTTCATGCAAAACAAAACTCTTTAAAAACTATCTTTCATGTTTCTAAAATCAACTATTTGCTATTTATAGTAAAGGGGTTTGCTTTGTGGATAAAGAACAGTGAACTGCTTTCCACCTCCTCTCTGTATCTATCAGAGTAGAGCAGGGCAGTAGTGAGATATTAAAAACACGTTATCCTTTGGGTTCCCAGATTAAGAGCAACATCATCAGAAACTGTTTGTACTGGGTATTATATGGCTTTTGCAGGGAAGCCAATCACTCCCACATATAAACATCTTCCTCACACCAATATGTTGTCATGCTAATAAGCTCTGGCAAGTTCACAGCCATTTTAATGATCAAAGAAGTTGAAAAATAGTGTAGCACTGGTAAAATAAATAGCCATAATTCCCTATGCCAGTGCTTCTCTAACTTCACCATGCATACAAATCACCTGAGGATTTTGTTAAAATACAGATTCTGATGCAGTAGGTCAGGGGCAGCGGGAGCTGAGATGATGGAAGATAACAAGCTTCAGATGATGCTGGGGCTGCTGATCCAGGGACCACATTTTGAGGACCAAAGCAAGGCCTTCCACATGACTCCTTGGAGTAAGTTCTCTGATACACATGAATTCCGATCACATGATTATGAAAAAAAGACACTGTTAAAAGAAAGCATAGAAAGAATACAGGGAAACTCCAGTTCTTGGTTCTAGAGATAGGGAGGAAGAAGCAAATTTAGGAGTTTGGGCCCCTGTTTTGACTCATGCCATCATTCTATTCTCCTTTCCTCAAAACTGGCTTGATATCCTGACTCCCTTAAGAGATGGCGATTGTTTGTTGCCAGGGCTTACCAGTATCCAAGATATAAACGCATTACCTTTTGTTGTCTACTTGTAATTATCATCGAGAGCCCAGCTCTGGGGTGGTTTCAGGCTTGCTATGGAGGCAGCGTAAGATTATCTCTGACATTAGAAACACATCTATATAAGTCCGAATTCTCCATAAACAATCTCCAAGAGTTCCATGGCGTCTAAAAAGATAACCTTTTGTGAGCTTAACCGAACTATTTTGACTAAGCAACTTTTGCTGGCTTTGCCTCTTGGTAATTTAGAGTATTTAACTAACACTATCAAAACTTCCCCAAAACTCTAAGTCTACCCACAGTAAAAACACAACTTTAGAGCATATTCAAAAGTCTTTCATTTTAAAAAGATGGAGGACAGAGAGCAAAGAGTTTAAATTTTACTCACTAGAGCTGAAATCCAGTCACCCTGACTGTATCTGATGCTTCTTTAATCACAATTGTGCATCCCAAATATCCACATCACACCTAGCAGCAAAAGGAATCCACAGTACCAGAAATCATCAGCGTTCATCAAAGTGCTCATACATGCATTTAAGTCACTAATAATGAGGCACATACCCTATGAATACAACATATTTCCTCCTAGGACAACATTTAAAAATACAAGCTGTTGACAAATTGCTCCCCTGCACTAACTAAAAATCACCTAGGTTATTAGTCTTAGTGAACCCAACTGCACCCAAGGTCTCTTGTAACAAAAGAAAGTGACAACCATGTCACTGAGACACCATGTGAGAAGGTGATATCTCTTAAGGCAGATATCTCCCCAGGCAGCTTATCTTCTGAGCCTAAGATTCTACTTCCTGAGGAAGTTGCTGTATGAAAAGAATTCTAGTTTTTCTGGATTTTTTTCTACTGGTTAGGCTAAAGGGCAAAGACAAGCGAACTAGCTCCTAAGACTATAAATAGACTGTACCTCTACGCCCTGCGATGCCAAGCTAGAGAAGCCAGCTTTGTGGCTGGACAGCTAGCTTGTCACATAATTCTGCGGGGCTTTCTCCCAGGAAGCAGGACACAGAGAAAGCTTATGGACAGCAGGCAGTGTGTGAAATCAAACCAAATCAAGTCAAAATATTAGAGGACATACACGTTTCCCCCAAAATGTAGGCAGTATCTTAAACAACGTGGAGTATCTTAATGTGAAACAACACTAACACCATAACCTCATTAACTAACCTACTTACTATCTATTTCTTGTTGCTAACTCCCTGGGTGCCTCTGGCTTCCAGGCCTATTACAGATGATTCTGAAACTCCTGTGAAGGTGGAAATAGACTGATAGAACTGGTGTGCCTGCTTCTTTTATCTTTTAGCTCTTCACTATAAAGAATGGCAATGAATATATTTGTTCCTAGGGTGAGGATGAACAAATATAAGGCGGTGAGAACTGTTATCATTTCAGAAATAGATATATTCCAAGTCCTAGGCAACTTATACTACACTTTGCAAATTATTAGGAGTTCTTCCTTATTCTCTAGGAATGTAGCGTATAACTAAAGGAAAGGGGATTGTGGCATTGTTTTGTCCGAGAATGATAGCTAGACCAATAGCAACAGAATCACTTGGATGTTTTAATGCAGATTCCTGGGCCATACTTAAAGAGATTCAGAATCACAGGTTTTCTGGGGTCCAGAAATCTAGTTTACACCATTATTCTTACTAATTCTGAGCTCTCTAAAGTCTAGAGTACCCTGGCTTAGGGTACTGCAAGGCTGAAAAGCGTTGCCCTACTGACTTGTTGAAAAGCCTTGTTAATTGATTTTTATGGTGACTGTCACATCACACTTAATGGCAGGAGCCGTCCATGTGGCACTATCATCCTTTCTTTGCAATTACTTTTATCCTCCTGGACACACTCACTACCCTAGACCACAAGGTCTAATTATAAACCAGATATAGTTGGTCATGTAAAAGCCTTGAGAGAATACTCAAATTAGGGGATGAGAGAGATACAAAGCTCATTGCAAGATACAAAGATGGGTCAGCTGAAAGGTAAGAAGTAGGCCTGGATGCTTCAGTGTGAGAAACTCCAGTATCAGCTGAGTTCCAGACAAAGGGCGAGAGAGTTCAGAGGAGAAATGAGAGGTCAGTAGTGTTATCAGTAAGGTCAAGTAGAATGAAGACCGAAGGTTTGGGCACAAAGGAGGTCCTCATCTATGGGAATGTTATTGCTGGTAAACAGCCCCAGAAAGTCAATGGAAAGGAAAGCTAAATTTAAAGGGCCATGGAGAAATCAGGGTAAGGAAATGAAGATCTCATAAACAGACTACTCTTTGATAGGAAAAGGAAAGGAAGAAACTGACCTAGCTTGGATGAAATACACTTTTTGTTTGTTTGAGGATGAGAGTCTTTTCAGGAACTCTGCTAGCAGGCTTTCGTTCTACTCTGCAGCACAAAAGAGTTCACAGACACTCTGCAAGAGTTCAAAAGGTTTTCCAGTCCACAGCCTACCAACCCCACTAACCAAAGGAATGGTTAGAGCGGGACTTAAGGTCTCACTGACTCACTTGGGAATCGCTTAGACAGGCAACGGGACAAAGAAACTGACCATACTCCCACTGTCCACTGTGTGTGCCTGAAAGAGTGAACAAATTGGAAAATCTCACCAGTCACACAACCTTTTGGTCCAAGGCTGGGAGACCTAAAAGGAATGAAGAAAGCAAATGAATAAAAGGAGATTACGATTTTGAAACAAAAGCTTTGCCTACATTCATACCCTGGGATACAGGGAAAGAGAAAGAAGGGAATTCCAGCAGTTATAGTTGGGAGATTTTCCTTCTGTTGTCCAAAGAAAGAAAGACATGGTTAGGACAGAAAGACACAGTGGGCAATCAGGAAGAAAAACCTCTTTGTGCCTGATATACTGGATGCGTTGTCCTCATGCCATTTACCCTAATGTAAGTATAACCTTGGGAACACAGCCAACTCGGGTGTGCACTTGACTCATCAGCTGCAACAGTGCTGGCTAGTCTCCAGGGCCTGTCAGGTCACTACGGAATGAGCTCTGTCAGAGCCCGAAGTTTCTCCAAGAGACAGAAAATAGAAATTAAATATTAACAAAATGACCACAAGATATAGGGGATTTTTACCTACCAAAGAAAAAAGATCCTCCTATTCAAATTGGGAAGGAGTTTATGGAAGTTTTAATTAGATATGCTGTACAATATAGTCTTTGGCTTTTTATCTCCCCTCACAATATACATTTTCAAACTTTTCAGTATTCAAGTTTTCACTCGTACTGCTGAGATGCTTAGCTCAACCAGCTTTATTTAGCTATAACTTATAAACAATATAATACACTCATTTGAAGCATAAATTTAGTGGATTTTAGTATATACACAGGGTTGGGCAACCTTTGACTCAAAAAATTTTAGAACATTTTCATCACCCCGAAAAGAAGCCCCATGACCATCAGCATCACTCCCCATTCCCAGCTCCCCTCTCCCTGGACAACTACTAATCTACTTTCCATCTCCATGGATTTGCCTGTACATTTCATACAAAACCATACAATATATAGTCTTTTGTGACTAATTTCTTTCATTTAGCATAATATTTTCAAGGTCCATGTTGCAACACATATTTCTTTTTATTGTTAAATAACATTCCATTGTATGCATACACCACATTTTGCTTATCCATTTCTCAGTTGATGGACAGTTGGGTTGTTTCCACTTTTGGACTATTATGAATTATGTTGCTGAAACTTTCATATTGGCACCATATATAGTAGTCAAGAGCCTATCACTCAAATGATTTCAAAGTTCTAGAAAGCAAAATTTCTTCAAAACAAATGTGCTAGTTGTAAGGAACTATCCAAGTTAGATTTAAATGGCTGCAAAAATGATGCAGATTTGGTAATGTGTTTTGTCATTTATTACTGAGTGAGGAGTTAAAGATTTATTCATCTTTCTGCTATTTATTTTGTTACCTGTCATTCTTTCTTTCCTGTCTATCCTGATTAGCTCTAGCAGTTCTCAACTTAGCCTTTCAAAAAATGGAAATGCCTTTTACATTCATTAACTTTAACAAGAAAACACATCATCATTACTGTCCATTATAACTAAATGGATGGTGAATATTTCCCACACACTTCCTTCCTATTAAGCTTATTACTGTGTTTTAAAAGCTATGGTTAAATTGTTTCACAAAAAAAAGAAGTTAAACGTTTACACATAAAAACCCATAAGCTTGCAAACATGTTTTTCAATTAGGAGTAATATAATTTATTTTTAATAAGTTGTTAATACAACTATTTTTAATAAGTTGTAATAAATAAATCTTACTTTTCCACGTACTTTTTCAAGGTATCACAGAGCCTAGGAAAAACCAGTATTTATAAGCAAACATTAAAAGACATTAAGTATTGGATTTTAAAGAAAAAACATAAATCAGTAGATGGACAATATAAAACAGAGACTACACTGAAAGGTCAGCGGTAGAAAAATAAACAGAAAGACAAAGTTAAATCATGATATAGAATAAGGTTACTTTATACACATTCACGGCAAAAGTCTTTGAATTTCCACATACAAGCCATGTAGACGGCTGTGACCCAATTTACACATATGCCTCATAACCTGCATTTGAGCTCCCAAGGGGTTACTTTCACAGAAACCTATTAAGAGCCCATTTGCTAACTATCAACAAATGTTAATAGAAGGCTTTATTTTAGACTGTAAATCAAAGATTTACTCTTATTATCTGAGTTGTAGCTATAAAAATTCTACATATCTCAACATAGGTTCTTACTTTATTGAGATGTAACTCAGACAATTAGAAATCTCACTGCTTCAAAGGGCAGAATATTCGGTTTTTATTAATAGCACATTCACAGAGCTGGCTTTCATTTTTGAGGACAGTATTATAACTAGCTGTTCAGCTCTCAGACCTTTACTCTTTTCCCTTTTCTTCTGGACTGGGCACGCTGTAGCATACCGAGGAGCGTGCTGAGTCTGGGGCGAGGCTGCCTGGACTAGAGTATCACTTCATCCTCTAGATTGCTATGTATCCTTAACCTCTTGGAGCTTTCATTTTCTTATACGTAAAGTGACAATGTATGTAAAGTATTGATATAGGTGAAAAAATGTTTAGAAGTAAATCTGACTCTCACCAATGAACTAATATTATTTTAATAAACCAAATTCGTCACGTATAGAAAGAAGCAATAAAAGCAAACGTGATAAAACGGAGAGCGGAAAGGTGGAGCTTCTTTTCCTTTTAAGGATGGAGTCCAAACTCCTAACAGGCCCCAAATGGCTAAGATCTGCCCCCTGGCATCTCCCTAGCCTCATCTCCACTGCAGCCTGCGGCCCAGCCTACGCAAAATAACGCAGACCTACTTGTGCTTCCTTCCACACAGTGCATTCTTCTTTCCTTCCTTGCCTTTGCTCCTGCTGCTTCCCCAAGAATGCCTCCTACTACAGTCCTTCCCCCAGCGAACTCACCCTCATCTTTCAAGTCAGTGGCTCAGCGGTTACCTCCTCTGGGAAGGCGTGGCAGATATGGCTCCAGCTTCTCACTGATCCCTCCTACCACCAGCACCAGAATCACAATTAGTTAATCAGGTATCCTTCCCTCTGGATTCCCATGATGTGTAATATCGCTGAACTTTGTGCCTCCAACTATATTTACTCTTTGAGGAGCCTGTCTCCTCCACTGAACTGTGAATCTTTTTTTTTAATTTCAGTTTCACTGAGGTACAATTTACATTATAAAATTTTAAGATATTTAAAGTATACATAATGATTTGATATACATATACATTGTGAAAGGTTTCCCCCATTTAGTTACTTACTATATTCATCACTTCCCATATTTATCTTTGTGTGTGTGAGAGAGAACATTTAGCTTCCACTCTCTTGGCAAATTTCAATTACACAATACAGTGCTATCAACTGTAGTCACCATGTTTTACATTAAGTCCTCAGATCTTATTCATCTTATAGCTGTGAATGTGTACCCTTTCACCAACCTCTCCCTATTTTAACTGTGAGATCTTTTGAGGGAAGGTTCTGTCACATATTCCAAGGGACTAGAACTCTGCCTGAAAAGCAAAGGTGCTTAGTCAATGTTTGCTGATACGATAAGATACATCAGCCATTGTCAAACGTTTTGGTCTCAGGATCCCTTTACATGACTGAAAACAACTGAGGATTTAAATGTTTTTATTTATGTGGATTATATCTACCATATTAGATATTAAAACTGAGAAATTTGTGAAATATGTATTAATTCAAGAAAGGAAGAACAGTAAATAATGCCTAGCATTATTATGATAATAACTTTGATGCCAAGGGCTGACTCTCTAAACGGGTCTCAGGGACTCCCCCCCGCCCCCCAAGAGTCCCAGACCACAATGGAATGGTATAATGGGGGGTTTTTTGGTTTGTTTGTCTCCTAATTATAGAATGTATTCTCATTCATATGAAAGTTAAAGTATTTGGAAAGGGTGAAGGGCAAATGAAAAGATATAAGGAAGGGAGATACAACCTTAACCATAGCTGCAGAAAATTGCTGGGGACAGGGAAGCAAAGAGGACGAAGAGTGTTAATAAAGTACAAACAGCACCAGTCTTAGGAGGAATAATAAAGAAGCTAAAAGTAACTCTGCACAAACAAAATTAAAAACAAGAATGACACTGAAGGCCAAAAGTTTAATCAAAATCTTAAATAGACATTGGTCATTTAGCTATGAAATGCACCATTTTGACAAATCTATCCCATCCCACTTCCAACTTTTTGTCCTTCTCAATCCTCTTGTGTTCTTTTGTTACGTGCCTTTCCTCCCATCCCCTCTGGAACTCTATTCTCTCTTGCTTTGTAGTCAGTGACTGAAAAAAATCTGCTAAAATGTTATGTGATTAGAGAAGGAAAAAAAGCGACAGCTCTGATAAAGCTGTATAACTGAAATCCAACTGATAAAAATTTAACATTCTATTAGATTATAAAAAATGATAATGAGATTTTAAAAATAGGAATGCTGAAGTTATTTTTACATGCTGAAAGTACATTAAAAATTAGTGTCCTTAAAATATGCTTCATAAAGGCCAGAATTGGAAAGTAATAGGGACTTGGCTATAGTGCTAAGATCGTAGATGATTTAATTATTTCTTTAATGTTGTTAAATCATCCGTTCTACAGCAACAAAAGGCATGGAAATATGACAATTAATTCTCAACTTGCATTTGCCTTTGGACTTTTCTACATACTTTTCAGGGATATAACAAAATTGGTTTCAATTTTGTTAAGTAGCCATATGTGCTGAGGTCAAAAACTCAAGGTATAGACCAGATGTAGGCAAATTATAGGCCCAGGCCAAATCCAGCCTCCAGACTGTTTTTATATAGCCCTCAGGCTAAAAACAGCTTTTACATTTTTAAAAGAATGTAAAAACAAAACCAAACCACCAAACAAACAAAAAAACAAATAATAATATGCCAAAGAAATTGTATGTGGCCTGCAAAGACAAAAATATTTACTGTCTGGTCTTTACCAAAAAAAGTGTGCCAATACCAGGTATAATGCATTCATCAAAATGTCTGGTCCATAATATATATTGTTATCTATCATTGATATTAATTTTGATATTCTTATGCCCACATTTTATTATGCTTAATGATTATGCTCCTTAAATAGTTTTAACTTCTGAGGTTAAAATAAAATTTAACTCTGAGGACATGGGTCGACTTTTGTCTAAATCACATTAAGAAGTATCACTTTCACTGTTTGATTTTTTTCATTCTTTTTATCCTGCCTATTCCTGAAAAATCTTGATTTCTTTTACTGTAGTAAAATACACATAACGAAAAAAATGTTATCATTTTTTTTCCTTTTTAACTTTTATTGTGGTAAGAATACTTAACATGAGATCTAGCCTCTTAACAAAATTTTAAGATCTACCGTCTTAACAAAATTGTACAATACAGTACTGTTAACTATAGGTACAATGCTGTACAGCAGATCTCTAGAGCTTATTCATCTTGCTTAATGCAGGTTAATGCCCATTGATTAGTAACTCCCCAATTCTTCTTTCCTCCAAACCCTGGAAACCACCATTCCACTCTTCGTTTCCATGAAGTCAACTATTTTAGATACCTCGTATATGTGGAATCATGCAGTATTTATCTTTCTAAGATTGGCTTATTTCACTCAGCATAATGTCCTCAAGATTCATCCATGTTGTCACATTTGGAATTTCCTTTTTAAAATGCAGAATTTTCTTCTTTTTAAAGTCTGAATAATAATTCATTGTATGTATATAATGCATTTTCCTTATCCACTAATCTGCTGATGGACATTTAGATTGTTTCCTCATCATGGCTACCGGAAATAGTGCTGCAATGAACACGGGCAGGAGTGGTAATATCTCTTTAAGATCCTTATTTCAATTCTTCTGAATAAATAGCCAGAATTGGAACTGTTGAATCATATAATAGTTCTATTTATAATTTTTCAAAAAATCTCCATACTGGTATCCATAGTGGCTGCACCATTCCACCAACAGTGCACAAGAGTTTTAATTTCTCCACATTCTTCCCAACATTTGTCTTTTTTAAAATAATAGCCATCTTGACAGGTGGGAAATCATATCTCATTGTGGTTTGGATTTGTATTTCCCTGATGATTAGTGATGTTGAACATTTTTCCATATACCTGCTGGCCATTTGTTCCTCTTCTTCGGAGAAATGTCAATTTAAGTACTTAACCCTTTATTAATCAGGTTATTAGGGTTTGTTTTTGCTATTGAGCTGTAGGAGTTTCTTAAATATTTTAGAAATTACCCTCTTATCAGATATATGGTTTCTGAATATTTTCTACCATTCCATAGGTTACCTTTTCACTCTGTTGATTGTTTCCTTTGCTGTGCAGCTTTTTAAGTTTGATATGGCCCAACTTGTCTGTTTTTGCTTTTACTGCCTGTGCTTTGGTGTCATAGCCATGAAATCACTGCCAAGACCAAATACCATGATACTTTTCTCATACATGTTCTTCTGGGAGTTTTACAGTTTAAGTCTTTAATCCATTTTGAGTTGTTTTTGTGTATGGTTTAAGATAAGGACGTTGAATTTTGTCAAATGCTTTTTCTCCATGTCTTTTGAAACAATCACATGATTTTTATCCTGTATTCTGTTAATGTGGTATATCACACTGATTTTTATATGTTGAACCATCCTTCCATCTCAGGGATAAATCCTGCTTGGTCATGCTGTATGATCCTTTTAATGTACAATAAGTCTTCATTCAACGTCTTTGATAGGTTCTTAGAACTGCTATGAAATAACATATAACAAACCAATTTTACCACAGGCAAATGTACATAAAGAAGAGTTAAGGTCCTATGGCATTTCATAAATGTTATAACAAAACAACGTTGAATGAAACATTATTCGAGGATCTGCTATATACCATTGGGTTCAGTTTACCGGTATTTTGTTAACGATTTTTGCATCTGTATTGATCAAGGATATTGCTCTGTAGTTTTCTTGTAGTGTCTATATCTGGCTTTGGTATCAGGGTAATGCTGGCCTCATAAAATGAGTTTGGAAGTGTTCCTTTCACTTTAATATTTTTGGAAGAGTTTGAAAAGGGTTGGCATTAACTCTTCTTTAAGTAATTGGTAGAATTCACCAGTGAAACCATCTGGTCCTGGGCTTTTCTTTGTTGGGAGTTTTGATTACTGATTCAAACTCCATACTCCATAGGTTTGTTCAGACTTTCTGTTTCTTCACAATTTAGTCTTGGCAGGTTGTATATTTCTAGGAATTTATCCAATTATTCTAGGTTATCTGGTGTTGGCAATTAATATCTTTGTTCCTCTGCATGTGCCTTTTTTCTTTGGCTGACTTCAAGATTTTCACTTTATCTTTGATTTTCAGAAATTTGAATATGATGTCAGGAAGGGATATGTACACTGTGGTTGGCATTTATCCTACTTGGGATTCTCTGAACTTTTTTGGATCTGTGGTTTGATGTCCTTCATTTCATTATTTTTGGAAAACTCTCTGTCACATGTCTTCTAATATTTCTTCTGCCCATTCTGTTTTTTCTTCTCGGATTGCAATTATATGCATATTAGTATATGAGCCCATTTGATATTGTCCCTGAGCTGTTGGATGCTCTGTTTTGTTTTGGGGTGCTTTTTCCTCACTCTTTTTGTTTTAATTTGGGTAATTTCTATTCATTATCTTCAAGTTCACTGATTCTTTCTGAGCTATAGGAATTCTATTGTTGAGCCCATGAAAAGCATTCTTCATTACTATGTTTTAAATGGTTACCATTGTCATTTGATTCTTTCTTATAGTTTCCATCTCTTTGCTGAAACACCTATCTATTCATGCATGCTGTCTGTCCATCTTTTCCACTAGATCCTCTAGCATACTAATTATAGTTATTTTAAATTCTCTGTCTGATTATTCCAACATCTGGGTTGTCTCTACATCTTGTTGTGTTGATTGCTTTGTTTCTTGCTAGAGGGCTGGTTTTTCTTGCTTCTTGGGTGTCTCATAATATTTTTATTAAATATATCATACAAAAGACCTCTAGTGGTCTGGGCTCCAGACAGTTTCTCCTTTATCCCCATGGGTAGAGGATAGTATTTTATTTCCTTTTACCCCAGCCACAGTGGGTTTTCACCTGCACCCTGGGTGCAACAGAATTTGCTATCGTTCTCCAAAGGGGTAAAGGCTTTTTTTACTTAGAGAAGGGTACAGGTAAAGCTTTGTGCCTTTCCCACAGCAGCAGCTGTTACCCTCTCCAGTCCTTCAGAACTGAGGGAGAATTTCTCTGGTTTTCTACCATGTCCCCAGTCTTCCCAAAGAATATTCAGAGGAGAACTTCGGATATGAAACTATAAATAGGTGCAAACACCTTTTCTTTCTGTAGTTCCTGGGTGTTCTATACTCTCATCCTAGCCCACACTCCACCTTTAATAACTTGTTAAAATTTATAGCTGAATTATATTCACTGGTATGGTCATCCGATCTTCCTCCCACACTCTGCCACTGGTAAACCCGTGCTTGCATCTTGTCTCTCCTTGGAGGTGCCTATATGTCCCTAGATTTTAGTCTTTGCAATCTGAACTTTCTGATCAGTTTAAGAGAGGTTATGCCTTTGTATGTTATCTGATTTTTTCTTGTTGTTTGTGTGAGAACACTCTTTCCAGGTTTCTATATACTAGGCATAAGTCTGCCCCATCTTGACTATTCTTGAATACTGTGGTTATGAATAACTGCTACATATTTCATAATTTCCTTTGCTCTTCTAATCTGTTTTAGAGGTATCATGCCCCATGTCATGTTTCAAGAACAAGTTTGCACCATAGAGTGCACTAATTTTACCTATCTTTTGCAGGACTTAATGTATCTACAACTGCAGTACAGACAGTCCTCAATTTCCTACCATTCAACAAAGTAAATCACTTATACAATTCTCTGGCAAAGACATTGTATTGCTTTTAACTCAGCAAACACAGAGACCACCTCTTCTTTTCCATTATAATCCATCTCTAGCCTCAGTATTTTTTCACCTCTCCTCACATCTCTATGTCTGAAACTCTCAAGGGGTAAGCATTCTTTAATTCCTTTAATGAATCCGTGCTCTATCACTTCCTAGCCCTACAATCTTCCTCAGATTATTGAACTTCTCTAAACTCCAGTTTCCTCATTTATAAAATGAAGACAATAGTGTGAAAATTAAATAAAAAAATGTATTATCTTTAAAAAGTACTCAGCTATTATTATTGTACTTTTCTATCATTAATAACTAATTATTAGATTTATAGCCAGTTGTATAAAGACTCCAGTATATCTCCCCTAGTCAAGCATACAATACTTATCACAATGTCACTTTGAAAGGAAAACCGAATTTAAACTTAAAAATTATTTCCACTTAAAATGCCTTTTCCAGGAATTTAACCCAAGATGAGGTCTTCCTAGGAACTACAAAATATTTTTTCTTTCTTATTTTAACTTTCATATATACATATATATGTAGCATACATATGTGTGTGTGTTTCCATATATATAAGCCTGGTGATTAGCGACTGCGCCTGTTCATCTGCCCTTCCATCTGCAACAGGGACAGTGCCAGGTACAGCGCTTAGTTCATTTTTTCTTGGACACACTCCATTACCAACTCATATATTTCACTGACGCTAAAAGAACCAAGCAAAATCTGATGGTTTTAGTAATTAAAAACCTTCCTGCCAGCATACATTTTCAGCAATTGCCAAAGGTATTACACAGTGATAGATTGCTCCTGTAAGGATTTGATCAATTTATTTCTCTTGATCTTCAGGTTTCATCCTGTCTATAAAGAAAGTCCCTAAGAATATTTTGCTGTCGCTGTTAGCAGCAACCTTGAGATACTGCCTTAGTATATACATCCCTTTCATGATAGTAATTCTCAGGCGAAAAAATGAGTCATAAAACTAGGATTTCAAGATCTAAAAACAAAGAATTTTTAAAATTCAGAGGACACATTTATGCATACATGTCTGTTTGTCTTAGTAGCATTTGAAAATGCATTTGATGGCATTTACAAATCATGTGGAGGTTTTTTCCCTTAGACTAATTCGCATGTGGAAAAGTTCCATAGATTAGAAGGCAGCCTCAAATTTTCCCTAAAAGCAAAGAGTACTGCTAGTAGAGTAGTGGTATGCATATTAGCACTGGCTAAAGCATATGCAAATCTAGCAACCATTTCAAACTTCATGGAAAACATTCCATCCTTACATAGGTTTCAACCATCTAGAATGATTTTTCTGCAATAGAGACTAGTAGAGCTCTAATTATAATTTAAATATGCTCAGAATATATACTAATTCAACTAAAATCTAACAATACATTTGCGAGATTTCAAATACAAACTACTCAATAAAGGCACATGGTTTATTCAGCTTCTTTGTAAACATCAAGGTCACTAAACCTGAAGGAGCTGGGTTCCAACTTTCATTAGACTCCAAAATATGTAGAACTGCTCTTAATCACGCTTTCTGAACCTTCTGAAGAAGCATCTTTGTTTCTAATCTTTCCAAAGAAATGAATGTTACTTTAATGCTCTCCCCAGTCTCAGTCATTTGGGGTACAATAAGGAGCTAGGAAATATATTCACCAACTGGTATTTCAAAAGTCAACAACAGGAAACCCATATGCCAGAAAAATGATTTGTTGAACATTCCCTTTTCATATGAAAATGCCAGAGGTCCCTGGAGACAGAAATATATCTTATTTTTATTTTTAAATGTTGTACTGTAATGCTTATCTTAAGTAGACAGGAATTACAATGAACTTATCATAGAAGTAGTTTTATATAAAATTCTTCCTATTAAATGGTTTTAGAAATCATTTTAAGAGAATAAAAACCCGAAGGAAATACAAGAATTCCTTATATTAAGTATTTTGTTCATTATTTTAAAATTCGTAATTCAATCTTTTCTATGTTTAGAAAAATGTTGGGAAAAAAGAAACTTTTAATGAGCAAAGAATCCCCTATCTACCACCCCACTCTTATGATTTTTCCCTGCTGTCATACTTCTATTTGCAAGTCCTCTATTAAAATGAAAATGCTTCAGGGACAAGCTAAGCTTCATTAGTATCTTTTTGTCTAGCCAAATGAGAAGAGGGTCTTAGTGGAATGGTTCTGTAAAAATAAAAAACCTCTCTTCAACTTTTGCCCTCCTACCTGGAGCTACCGCAGACAGGGGCGGAGGGTACTCAGTTTGCAAGACTCACAAATAGGCTGCGCTACATCCCTGAGAACCCCTCCTGTTGGGTTCTGCGCCACTTACACCCAGACAGCTTACACCCTGCTGTCACAGCGGGAGGACAAAAGACCTTGAAAGAAACAATCAGTGCCTTAGGATCACGCTTCCTTCTAGTTTGTGACCACTGAGGCCACTGTCTGGTTCCACTTGATCCTGGAGTCCACACTACTGCTTATTTTGGAAACAGGGCCTTTGAAGTCAGAAAAATCTGTTCAGTTCCCAACCGCATTACTAGCTTTTTGACCTTGAGCAAGTCACTTACATGCGCTAATCATCAGCGTCTTCATTTTTATAAATGGGATCATAATATCCTCTCTAAGGAGACTGACACAGGGACTGAATTGGACAAAGTAATACAGTATCTGTGAATTTTGTTTGGGGAACTATGAAGTATTAAACAAATGCCAGTTTAATCAGCCTATAAGAACAAAGTATACCCAGAAATTGGAAGATGACCCTAGAAAGGATAAACATACAACGGACAACGTTAGTTCTCTGTAAAAGTCATCCATCATAAAAAGGCCATTTGGGTTTCTCTATCCTAAGTCCAATAAGGTGATTAGGTACCTCAGCAAAAATGATTATTTAATAATATTACTGAAATTTGTATGAATGAAGAATGTGTTAAAAGAAGGTGACGGTATAAGTGGATTTTTTAGAAAAGAGCGGAAGTGTGTTGCAAAGAAGAATTTGGCAATATTTATCCAGCAGTATCCACGGGAAATGGGTACTGACTCAGCAGGTGTTATGATTTTGACAGTCAGATGTTCTATATTATAAAACAAGCTTAATATGTCAGTCCTCATTGAGGTGTATGGAAATCTCCTTCCAAGATTGTTTGGCTTCCTATATTCTGATTCTATATTCACCATCTTTCAATTACTAATTAGATCAACAAAAGTCAAAACCAGACCTACACTGATGTGACCCCCCACAAGGACACTGTGAGATCCTGTAGGTGGGAAGCCAGCCTTTCTTCTGACTTCTCATTAGCTAGTTTTCTCGAGAAAGTACTTCGCATATCTATCAAGAGCCATACTGTTTTCAGTATTTTTATTGTTGTTGTTGTTTTGACTCTATATTTCTGTTTCTAGGTTATAATGCCAATGTGGAAAAATATGTTTACAAAGTTGAAAATCACAGAATTATAGTACTCCTACTCTATAAATATTTCATAATAATTTAAAATAATGGTTATAAAGAATACAACAGAGCAGAGTCACAAACTCAAATGCCCACAGGATCAGGAAAGAAACAATACAGATAGAGGCAGACTGGTTTAAGAAACAGTAGGGAATGATGAAGAGTGCGGTGAACTACCAGCTAATACGAGCAGCCACGACTCAGCTCCCGTCATTTACTGCCAGAGAGGAATGTGGAGCCAGTGTTGCCAAACCTTCTGATTTTTTAAAAGAATCTGGAAGCCAGGATCGCTTTGTGAATTGTCTTGACTTTTACACATTGGCAATTAATTCAATCTAAAAAAAAACCCAGCACTGAGTGAGCTAATATTATGAAAGTCAAATAAAACATGAGTATGGCTTGGATTTGGCCAGGAGTCCACTAATTTGAACTCTGCTCAGCAACTTGGAAAAATGCATGTTAAAACGTTAAAAAAAACAAAGTATTGGAACATAAGTCAAATTATACAAAGGCAATGTACTCTTCTCATAAACAGAGATATATCAAAACTATCCGCATGTGTCACATGTAATATAAGCCAGTAATAAAGTTTATTGATGTCAATTTTTATCTTCATGAAAATAGTAGTCATCTGTACTACTCAGACATCTATGTCACACTGCATTTTATTCTTTTAAATCTGGGATTGACTTGCAAAATCAACTTAACATATTCTATATTTTTTGATATACTTGTGCTGGGAATGTGTTTCTTCCTAGCAAACTATAAATGATGTTGAGCTCTTTAATGTTTTGAGTCATCACACATAGAAGGATGATATTAAACAAAACTACAGATACATATATGTAAAATAATACAAATTAAGACTGGATTGAAATGATAGACTTTATACATGTCTAAACTTCCCATCCTAAGCCCAATGAAATGAAAGAAACGAGTTTAAAAGAATTCAAAATTTCAGTGAGAGCAAGAAAGTGCTAAGCAGATCACAAATCTAGAGGATTTCTTAAAGGATAGAAAGCAGGTAGAATCAGATCACAGAAACAAGATCAGAGGAAAGCTGAGTTCTAAACATTTATAGGGAAAAAACTGCTGTGAAGGAAGGTGCAGTTTCAGGGAGCTTCAAACTTAGAGTGAACTGCATAAGGAACAGGTAGAGGCTCTGAGGCAATCGTCAGGATGAAAAGATGCACCAGGTACAGCAACACACATTCTTTCCTTCTCTGGATTATGTCAATAAGTAGCTGACTGATCAAAGCAGCTAATGTAAGTACTGGAGTCCAAGCTATTGCTTGTTGATAACTGAGGTCCTGTCCCATCAGCCCTGACTCCTAGCTTTCTTCAGTACGACAGTGGCTCAGGATGTATGCTAACCAGGGAAAGTGGTGGGTATGAGGAAGAGGAGGAAAAGTTATTTATCAAGGAATATGGAAGAATGTTTCAGGATATATATATTTTTTTAGCTTAACTGGCAGAATTTGCACAACTATGGGGCTATGACAGCTAGAGGATGTGAATACGCCAGTTAGACGTGATGCTACCAGCATAACAGACTTTCATTAACCAGCCAAAGGGTTAAAGGAGGAACTAGTTGCTTGCAACAGATTAGGGTTGAAAGAGGGAGAACAGGTTAGCACTATCTCCTTTACGCTTCCCCCTCCCCTGCTGCTGGTTACTGCTCTCTTCTTTTCTGTCTGCATCCTTCCTCCCTCGGAACCCAGAAAATAGAATTGTTGGATCCACAAAGCAACCTTAGGTAACCATAACAAGATTTATTAAAGTGTGAATCCTAAAAGGAGGGGGTATGTATTTGGTCTTTATTCAATCAACTTGCCCCCTCTCCTTCATGGCCCGCTAAGGTGGGTTCTCTTTTACACTGTCCAGTTTCCCAGGTCTGACTATGAGTCCGAATCAAGAGCATGAGTAGAGAAAGTCTGGGCTGGAGAGCTTAAAGGAAAGAAGGAAGAATTCCTACTTGTTCTGTCAGTTTCTGGACTTTATTGTAGAGAATATAAGTAATGGGCAAGAAAAAGAGAAAAATAAGAAAAGTAGTCAGAAAGACTAAGTGTGTCCATCTAATGAAGAACTGGGGAGAGTAGGCAAGAACAACAACAACAACAACAACAAAACACAACTCAGGCTGGGATACCAGATAAACTCAGTCTTTTAGTGAGGGAGGGATTTCTGAGCAGCCCTAAGTAAAAGAATTGAAGAAAAGAATAACATGTAGTGCAAGAAGCATCGCTATGGGTTATAATGTAGTTTTCTTGAACATTCTTTGAGAAGCAAGTCAAGACTGAGATTCCTTTTAAATTCCTTCTGGGTGCTGGACTGTGCTTCTCCATATGCAGCTCTGCAGAGGTAGTCCGCCAGAGCCTTAGGACTAATATCCTTAGGACTCATGAAGGTGAGGGACTTGGGTAGAGGGAAAATGGTACAGGTATAATCAGGGCTTCCAGCAGCTATGTGTACTTCTTTCCCTTGTCCAAGTTACTTATGTTCCAAACATTAAAATTGAAAGGAATTTCTAAATATAACAGCAGCTTTTAGTCACTAATGTATCTTCTTCCCTCTCTCAAGTATACATACAGCTTTAGAGATCTGCTTTGAGGAATTAGAAAGAGGAATATAAAATTAGTCGGTTATTCTGGATTCCATTTCAATTTTTTGTCACTGTCCTTTACAGAGACAAATATCTCAAAGATTAATGAAGCTAGGAGTGGTGGTTAAAGAGGATTCATACATTATAGTAACGCTCCATGTGTGATTTAGAATAAAACCACGAGGAAGAAATTAAAGCAATTAAGAAAACTTCATTACTTGAACTTCTTTAATAGGCCTCAGGTAACTCCATATTAGTATATAACTCCAGGCAGGGCCTACCCTAAGCCAAATATCAAAGTAGACCAAGTTAGTTTATAGGGAATATAACGTGTTTTTCTTTCTACACATATTTGCATTGCACAAGGCCAAAGAAGTCCTTATCAGAATGTTCAGCTTTTACTAGTAAATGAAAAATATACTTTCAGGCACACAGGCGCCACGGTGGCCTACGAGCAGGTCCAACAGGGCCCCTTGAAGCTGAAAGGCATCGCAGAGCTCGGCATGAACAAGTGGAAGAAGAAAAAAAGACAAAGACAAGGTGAAACTCCTGGCATTGATGGGAACAAGCAAAAAGAACAAGGAGGAGAAGCGGCATGGTCTGGACAAGCGGGCCCTGGCCCAGGTGGCAGGAGAAGCGGCAAATGGAAAGGATCCTGAAGAAAGCATTCAAGACCCACAAGCAAGGAGTGGAGGACTTCAACAGACACCCATCATAATTTAACTCGTTCTATTTCAGGCTCCTCCTCCCCTTCTCCTTTCCCTTCCTCCTCATCCTCCTTCCTTTCTTTTTTTTTCTTCCAGTTTTAACAGTATTGAAAAATGCAGATTGCTCCAAAATTTTAACTCAATTTTTGGCAATTTGATGCTTAATATTTCCAAAGCTTAAGGTTTCTCTGGCTTTTGGAATGGAATATCCCCGAAAGGGATAATACTTTCTTTTATTTTTATTTTTATTCATTTTTTAAATTTATTGGGGTGACAATTGTTAGTAAAATTACATAGATTTCAGGTGTACAATTCTGCATTACATCATCTATAAATCCCATTGTGTGCTCACCACCCAGAGTCAGTTCTCCTTCCATCACCATATATTTGATCCCCCTTACCCTCTTCTCCCACCCCCCACCCCCCTTACCCTCTGGCAACCACTAAACTATTGTCTGTGTCTATGAGTTTCTGTTTCTCGTTTGTTTGTCTTGTTCTTTTGTTGTTTTTGGTTTATATACCACATATCAGTGAAATCACATGGTTCTCTGCTTTTTCTGTCTGACTTATTTCGCTCAGCATTACACTCTCAAGATCCATCCATGTTGTCACCAATGTTCCTATATCATCTTTTCTTACCGCCGAATAGTATTCCATTGTGTATATATACCACAACTTCTTTATCCATTCATCTTTCGAAGGACATTTTGGTTGTTTCCATGTCTTGGCCACCGTAAACAAAGCTGCAATGAACATTGGAGCACACATGTCTTTATGTATAAATGTTTTCAGATTTTTTGGGTAGATACCCAGGAGAGGGATTGCTGGGTCATATGGCAAGTCTATTCGTAATTTTTTGAGGAACCTCTACACTGCCTTCCATAATGGCTGCACCAGTCTGCATAGGGATAATACTTTCAATTCTTATTTTTACGTTCTGTAAAAGGAGTAAGTTTCCGCTTCTTGCATGAGAGAAAGTTTGATAATGGATGAGAGAAACAGAACAATTCACGCAGTGATGCCATCTACTGGAAAGGATATATGAAGAAAGACCCTTGATAGAAAAGCTAGAATCGCAGAGACTGAATTTATCCACTTCATAGTGAAAGAAAAGGAAGGAAGGAAGGAAGGAAGGAAGGAAGGAAGGAAGGAAGGAAGGAAGGAAGGAAGGAAGGAAAAAGAAAGAAAGAAAGAGAGAGAGAGAGAGAGAGAGAGAGAGAGAGAAAGGCACTGTGAGAAGACAAAGGCACGTAAACCAATCCTGGGTTCTACCAGAATGTAAAGCTCCATGAGGGCAGAGATTCTTGTCTGCTTTTTTCATTACTATCCCTGGCATCTAAAACAGTACCTAGCATACAGTATGTAGTAAAAAAATCTTATTGAATGAATGAGTGGGCTTCTCAGAAGTGATTAAGTTAAAAAGCAGCAGCATATTTCAAGGGAACAGAATGTACAAGCGCATAGTAACAATGGTCCAGAGATGTACAGATAGTTCAGTATGGGTGGAGCATAGAACACCTGGTCAGGGAATGTCAGGACAGGTACAGGGGGGTCAGATCATAAAGGGATCTCTAGGCCATGCTAAGGAGTTTGGGCTTTATCCTGACAATAATGGAACCATTACAGAATTTCAAGAAGAAGAATGGCATGAGCATACTGAGGTTTAGGAAGATCTCTCTCTCTGGAATCACTGTGCATGTTAAACAGGAAAGAGCTGTCTAGAGGCAAGAACACCAGGTAAGAGGCCACTGTAGTTCAGGCAAGAATAATGAAGGCCTGAGTTAAAACAGTGACAGAGGAGACAGGGAGGAAGCGCCAGATTTAAGAGATTTCAAAGACAGAACTGAGAGGATATGACAATAGATTAATGCAAAGGTGGGGAAGAAGGATTATAGGATAAGTAATATATTTAGCTTAGGTAACTGGAATGACAATGGATACATATCCCCAAATGGGGATTACGGGGGAGCAGCAGATTTTGGAGGTGAGATGATAGTTCAATTTGGACATGTTCAGTTTGAGATGCTTAGATCAAACCCAAGGACAGATATGTAGCAATAAGTTGGGTGTACATGTCTTATGCTTAGGAACGCAGCCTGAATTCAATCACCTTATAGATTTGGTAGTCAACACTGTCTTAAGTGGTAGTAGAAGTTGAGGTCATGGGTAAGATCACCCAGAAAGAATGAGAAAAAACAAGTTCAAGTACAGATATCTGTGTGTCCCTAATGCATGGGAAGGAAAAAGAAGAACTTGCACAGAACTCATAGAATAAACCAAAAACAAGATTGATTTAGAGGGAAATATCAAAGAGGAAATGGTTAAGTGTCAAATGCTACAAAAAGCCCCATTAGGATAAGGACTGAAAAGCATTTCCAGCACTTGGTAGTTAGAAGGTCACTGGTGACAATTACTAGGGCATTTCAGTAGGGTGTGGGCAAAAGCCAGATTTCAGTGAGTATGAAGTGAATAAATGCCAACGAAGTGAAAACAGTAAGGGCAGGTGATACCTTTCAACGTGGCTGACTGTGGAAGAAAGGGAGCAACAAGCAGCTATCAGAGGGAGAAAAGAATTACAGGATGTTTATAATGTAAGAAGAAAGTATTACCACTTCAGTGTTGAAATATTGATCTGATTTCCATCTTCAAGTCAATAATCACTGGCCTAAATGTAGTATAATTAAGACTGGGAGTCTCCAATGGGTAGACAGAGTCTGGTCACCAAATCTCTAGGGCTTGTTTCTTGATTTCTTATTCCCTCCCCTTTTCACCTTCTCCCAGATCCTTTCTCAGTAAGTTTTATAATTTGCTGGCTCTTTCCTGGGTATCTTCAGGCCTTGAGGAAGAACTTTTTTTTCCCCCCCTAACGAGGGCGCAGCTCACAGTGGCCCAGGCTCAGATTAAACCAGCAACCTTGGTGTTATTAGCACCACGCTCTAACCAACTGAGCTAACCGGCCAACCCTGAGGGAGAACATATGATGGCTATAATCTTGTAGTCAATATCAAGCTTTTCACTCACTGTAAGATATGATACACTCATCGAATTACATTCTTAAATTATAGTGACATGTAACTATAAGGATGTAATGAACCATAAAAATTCTATAAACAAAAGGTAAAAAACCCCAAAAATCCCTTGAAATCCACATTCTAACTAAATTTATTTATTTAAGAGACAAATAAATCATTAATGGCAGACTACAGGAAGATATAAATAAAAAGTGATACTTCAAATTAATAAGACTAAGCTTTGCAAAGATAATAAAGGGAATTTTAGACCATGCTAACAAGTATGGGCTTTATTCTGACAAGAACGAAACCAGTAAAGAATTCCAAGAAGAATGGCATGAGCATACTGAGTTTTAGAAAGATCTCTCTGGAATCACTGTGCAGTTTAAATAGGAAAAAGCTGTCTAACTCTTAAATAAGCTTAAATTAAATAATTCAACACTAATTAAAATCCTTTCATATTTTCAGTGATTACCAACTTAATAAAATACAGAAAATAAGACAACAAGAATCATTTTTGGATATCATAAAGTAGATACCATTAATCAAAATGATATGACATAGGCTTGCAAAAAAGTGACACGTGGAATGGGATAGGTATGTTTATTTGGGACCATTTATTTAAGATCTAACAAGAAATCAAAAGCAACTCAATGTTGGAGAAAGAAATCACCACTTAAGAAATGTTGGAATAACTGAATATTTAAAAATATTTTGATCCATACTACCTAGTATATCTGTATATTTGTATTATTGAATAAAAAAATGAGCCAGAAAATATTTTGTGTTGATTACAAAAATATCTCAAAGATAACGAAATAAAAACATCAGCCTACTAAACTGTACTACAGAAATACAAGAAAAGAATACAACAAATTGAGAAAAAGTGGTAAAATTTGTTGGCCAAAAAATGTAAAAGGAAAGTATACGATTACATAAGGGTAACACCTAAAATTCACTCATAAGTAGTCAAAGGAGAGAAAAAAAATTTCTTTAAGAAAATACAAATGGGAGAGCAATCATATGAAAAAATACAGTTAGAAATTAAAGAGATGTTAATTAAAATAAGTTTAAAGTACTACTGCTTAACTGTCAGAACACAAATTATAAAATCTGCTGTTGGCTGGGCTGTACTTCTATTAAGTGATGTGATTAGTTAATTCAATCTTTCTGAAAAAGAATCAGGAATATATAACAAGAATTTAAAAATTGTTCATATCTTTTGACCCAGTAATTCCAGCTGGCAATATAAGGGACGTAAAGAAAGATTCAGTACCCTGAAAAAGAGAAGAGGAAGAAAAGAGGGAGGGAAGGAGAAGGGAAAAAAATTATCTGTATAGAGCTGCTCCTAAATTTGCTATTTAGAATAGTGAAAAACCAGAAATCATCCAAGTACCCCTTTGTAAAGAATGGTTGTAAAAATGATAATATATCAACAAAACAGAAGTCAACACAGCAATAAAAACACAACTGGTGACAAAGGAGAACAATTAATTTGGGAAAACATAAATAAAATTTTGTTTTCACTGTATTACTTTTTTCTGTGAAGCTTCTTACATTCATGAAAAGGGTGCTTTTCTAGTTTGTCAATGAAAATGTCGTATGAGTCAGAATCAAAAGCTTACTGAAATTAAGAAAGAATAAGTTACTATTTCATCCTTGTCTGTGGGTCTTTCGTTTTATCATAGAACAGGAAATGGATCTGACATGACCTGTTTTCACAGAGTCATTTTGACTATTTCTCTGGTACCTTGTGCTCTTCTTCTAAGTGATACCAAGCTAGATGTTAGATGATTTATTCCAGTTTCTTTCTAAATGCTGCCGTGAGGCTGATTTTTAAATTCCTTTTCCTCAGGGCCTTTGGAATTGAGGATAAAGCTTCAGCTATAACTTTCGAGATCTTAAAATTTAGACATTAGAAGGGAGAAGGGTGGTCTGATGAATACTAACTACTTTGATTTAACTTTCAAATGAAATAAAAGCTCGTTTCTTACTTCTAAAGAAAAAAATGAGAGGAGTATAAAATGATAAAATCTCACTTTTTCTCATCGATCTTCAAAATTCCACCATCATTTTTATGACCTCTTCTGTGCATTTTTTTGTGTCGTCACCAGCCTTGCCACAATAGTCCTCCTCTTACTGTCATTTAGAATTGACTCACTGCTGCTGCACTGCCTCCACTGGCTTCCCAGTAAGCACAACATTAACAGTGAAGCTTAGGACTAAGAACTGCATCTAAAAGCAATAGAAAGCTTTTTAAAATGTAAGTGGCCTTATCAGTAAGTTCTGTAAATGACTTTTCACTTGAAGAAATTCCCTCAGAGTTATAATCAGATGGTATCGAAATACCAATATAAGTCAGGTCAGCTACATCAATGATTTTGCAGGACAAATGTATCACAAGTACACCAAAGTCTCATTGAAAGTTCACCTCTCTGAACCGTCTCACAAGTGATAATCAGTACTAAGATTATTCTCCTTTTCTCTGATATATATGTTACCCCATTAAAATAACACAATCCAGCGTGGTGAGCCAAAAAAAGCCTCAAGAAATATGGCTCCAACTGACAGCTTTGAAATCCAGGCTGAGCACTTGAGATAATGGCATTTCCCCACGATGGCTGCTACTTTCCACAACTTTTGAATTATCCTGCTTCTTTGCCATAGTAATTACTTTAGGTCAAACTTCATGATAAAAAACCCTAAAATGCATAAATACAATAAATCTTTAGAATAATCTAAGTTTGTACGCGATCTGTATCTGAGACTAAATGCCACAGTTGTAGAGACTATGGCATGCTTAAACAAGCGTCACAGAGTTCCAAACAAAATTTGGAAGTCTAAAAAAGACTTCAGACTTAACTTCTTTGTTCTCTACCCTGACCGATCCTTTCATAAACCTCTGCAGGATTATCACATCATCCTATTGACCAGGAACTAACTCCTTAATCTGAGTTTCTCATTCCTGTCACTGCACTTCAAAGACCCTCACTTCTTCCTCTCTTACAGACCCTTTCCTCATGAGACTATATCTAGTCCTCAATCTCTTTACCAGCCCACCATTCTATCTTTGTCTCTTGGCTCTCTGATGTATTGTGTCTCTCCCATTCCTCAGCTCACAAATCCTTCAACCTGCCTGCACTTTAAATCACTTTGGAAATCAGTCTTCTTCACAGAAACTTTCCCAAATAATTGGAAATGAAAGGAACAGTCCAGCTACTGGACTGTTAAACTAATTAAATTAATAAACTTCCCTCATACCAATCATTGGGCACCACTGCATTCATGTGTTATAAACACTTTAAGTACCTGTTTGATCCTAATGAGTGTCCATTCTGTGATTGTTCATTCATTTTGAATCACAAACCCAGTGAGGAACAACTTCTCTATATAGTACATAAAACATGTTTCACATATAGTCATTTAATAAATGCTTTTTCATTATGAAAATCATTAAGAGAGATCGATCCAAATCTCAATCTGGTATCTTCGGTATTCATTTCAGAAACTGAAAAGCAATGACTAACCATCACCATCATCTACTTCCATTAACTACTGAACAATCTCAACTTCATTGTTGTTGGCTCTCTTTTCCTTGACTGATACCCATTAATAAAAATAACGCACCAGATGTCATTATTATTCTAAGAGAACAAACTTTTAGTAGGATGAAGGAGGTAGCTGGAGGACTCTGGCTTTTGTACTCTGCCTCCATTTTCACCTATGCTTTCATTTTAAATTATTTAATTTCTCAGCAACTGTGTCAACGTAGAAGCAAAGGTAAAATTTTACCCTCCCTGTACAGATGGAATCATGGCAGTCACATTTTAATGATTCTTTGGAGGAAAACGGCAATCATCAAAAAAATGCCCCAAATGGGCAACTATTTTTATATCCATATTACGTGTTTAGTACTAAAGAGTTGAGAAAAACTAAGTTTTGCAAAGAAGTATCATTTAAAAAGGAACAAGATTGTGAAGTTGATTAAGATGTATGTGAGGCATAAATCACTAAGATTTCAACATTGGCATTCACCATCGACTAGATTGGGGAATTCTAGATATGTGCTTACCTAAGAAAACCAGTATCAGTATTCAACAAAAATTAAAAGAAAATAGTTGTACAACAAATAGTATGGACTTCAGGAGCTTGTCTACCACCCCCAACATCCTTCCTCCTTTTCACTGAGGAAGACAGGAATCAAATGGAACTAAGACTAAATTTTTTAGATCTGAACAAGTGATGAGAGGGAGACGGGGGAAGCTGAAAATAAAAGGGTAAAGGGAAACACAGAGAATAATGTCATAAGAAGTCTCTGAGCATCAATGGGGATAGAAGGCATACGTACGTATAGAAGGCAAAAGTTACTTTTGGAGAAGGGAGGTAGTGTTAACCAACAGCAGTTAGGAGCAGAATGTTAGTGAAGATCGAACGTTCTTACACAGACAAAAAGTCAACAGCATTGGGCATAAATCATGTCTACATTATCAAATGTCAGGCAAGTCCTACTTCGAAAGAGGTAACATGAAAACTGAGACTACAGACTAACCATAATCCAGCAATCTTTAAGGATCAATGTCAATTATGTTGCAAAAATGTGCAGATGCTCTTAATTTTCTCCAATCTAAAATGAACATTTTAAATCTCTTGCTTGCACGCCATTTTTTAAAAAGTAATTCAAGAAACTCCACCTAGTTAAAGAGAATTTTGTCTCTCTGAAGTTAAAACCCAATTTTCGTGCACTTTAATAAACATTTCATAAACCCAACACATGACCATTTTGATTTATTATAAGACAGACTCTACAAGTGCAAGAAGCATTGTACCAAGAATGTAAGAAGCAAAGGAATCACAGACATTATCCCCAGGGCTGTGGAACTATAGCAACAACTCTGTGAAGAATCCAGTGAGGAGTGACGGCAATTCCCATAATTGTGTCTTTACTCTGCTATCCATACCTCAGAGGTGTTTTTTATTTATTTAAAATAAACAAAAAGTGAAAGTAATCCTTAGAGATTCCCTGCAGTCCCCAGATGATGATATAACTCAATTTCCGATTCAATATCCCATTAACTCCAAACAAGGAAAGGCACTTAAAGTCATTTCCAAGGACATCACAAGATAATGTAGGATAAGCTTTTAGAATGAAGCTCCTAACAACAGTCCATACCTAACTAGAACCCAAAGGAGCCCCAAAATAGACCTAACTAGAACCCAAAGGAGAAGGAAGTCTTTTCCTCTCCAATTTTCACAGCCACGGTGCTTCCTCCAGCAGAAAGTTCAGTCTAACAGCTTTGACTTGCAGTATTTGCCCAGGCTAGTGACTAGGATTCTTCCTACAATTGACTTCTGGCAAGGAACAAATGAGCGTGGGCAAAGCAAATGACTCAGCAAACTTTTATAATCGGCAGTCCGAAGGGAACCCCAGCTCGGGGGAGGTCAATCACAATGTCAGCTAAGATATCCCTCACGCAATACCTTGACCCACATAAATCCCTCCCTTCTCTTTGAAAGACGCTGGGATGGTTTCAGCCTTGCTTGATTAGTAAGATCCCCCTTCCTGCAGTAGGTTGGACTACCACCAGAACCATCCTCTGCCATCTAAATCCATCATACCTCTGCAGGTTGCTACCGTTTGTCACCATTACCACATCTATGCTGCCAGGCGAGACTGGCATCACTACCAATCCCTGGAGGCAACAGAACTCGCCCACTGGACCAGAACAGCTCTGCTTCACTTTAGAAGTTAATGTTCACATTGAAAAGAAATCCTTATTTCTATGCTATAAATTTCACAGCAATATCACTACCAGAAAATAAATAAATAAATAAATAAATAAATAAATAAATAAGGCTTTGTTTCTTTGACACAGATGACCTCTGCTCACCAAAGGATGACTCCAAGCCAGGGTCATCCTTACAGGTATCCAAAGTTTATCTCAGAGGTCCAACCAGAAAGCTAACTAATCAAATATTCTCAACCCTTCAATTGCCAGTCATAAAGTCTCTAAACCTTATTGTGTTGCCAAGAGAGTACTCTATATACTTTCAATGAGCATCATGAGTATGAAAAAGTAATTCTTAACTCTCTCTGTGAGAAATCTTTAAAACAACTTTAAAAGTATGCTTTTAGAGAAATCAACAATGGAAAAATAAAGGAAGAAAAAAATTGCTAAACAGCACTTAAATCTGACAAGAAAGAAGAGGTCGGCTATATGAAAATGACAAATAACTTCAAAAAAGCGGTCTATCAAAATTCAAGTATCTAATCACAGTAAAAGATAACTAGTCACATTAGACATATATATTAAAATTTAAGAAAATAGATTATAGAAAGTTTAGAGAAAAATCAGACAAGCCAATGTTCAGATATCATAAAAAAAAGTTCTGAAGTCCTATACAGTTGAAAACAATCAAAATTTTAACTACACAATCACTAAAAGAAGAAAAGGGAAAGATCTCTTATTAAGCCAATGTGTATTGTCAAGAAACCCTGTGAAACACCCAAATTTTAAAAGGATGTGTTCAAAAGATAGAAGGAAAAAAACCACTTGGCCAAAGCAAAATATAAAAAAGACTGGCAATTATTTATAAAAAAGAGTATCTGGAAGGTGAAAGCCCAAAATAAGCTAAGATTCATGAAAAATAAAGAGGGCAATAATAAGACCTCTTCTTAGATGCATAGAAAGCAGGGAGGATAAGAGATGAAAAGGACCACTGCATAAGGCAGACAAAAAGAAGCACTCAGTTTCTGTTTTGTCTCTTTATCCAGATTGAAATTCAACTTGGCAAGAACAGAACAACTTTGATTAGAAAGAAATGAAACAAACAAAAGAAATAAATTCCATGTATATATTAAGGGATCACTGAATTCATTCATTGAGCACCTACTATGTCCCAGGTTCTGTTCCAGACACTGAGCATATAATGTACAAAGCAGACAAAATCTTTGTTTTCTGGGAACTTATGTTCTAGTGGACAAACAACAAACAAATACATATAGAATATAATATTTAGTAGAGGTAATACTTAAAAAAAAAATAAAGCAGGGTAAGAGTATAGTGAGGTACTATTTTAGATAACCAGTGAAGGTCTATCTGAGAAGACGGCATTGGAGCAGAGACTTGAATGAGATAAGAGTGCAAACCATGGAGAAACTGAAGCTACAACAAATGCAAAGGCCCTCAGTTGGCAGGATGCCTAAGTGAGAAACAGCACAGCCACAGGCTACTATGGCTAGAAATTAAAGGAGCAGGGGACAGCAACAAGAAATAAAGTTGGAATGATGACCTGAACATGGAGGGCCTACAGACTTTTTTTTTACACTGCATGAGATGGAAAATCATTGGAGTGTTAGAACCGAGTAAACACATGCTCTGACTCAAACTTTGAAAGTATCACTAACGCTACTGTGGAAAAGAGACTATCGAAGGTGAAGCATGAAAAGCAGGCAGACCAGCTGGGAGGCTACTGCAATGCCAGGACAGGGGTAATGGCGGATAAATGAGTTTGAGTGTCCAAGTCTATATAAACTACATCTCAGAGTAGTGAAAAATATAAACAGATGTGTTGTTCGTACAACTACTCTCAATTTTTTACAACTTACAAAAAGACAAGAGTGGTGCCAGAAGCCTAGAGATAAATGTTTCCCCAGTTTTCACAAACGGAAGAGAGGAAAGGCAGATTCCAGAAACTAGGAGTCAAAACAAGCCCAACTGGTTTTATTGCCTCTAAGAAAGCTTCGAATCTTTCCAATTTTTTCATGTTTCTTTCCAGTCCTTATTCCTATGTATACATAATTTTTCAAAGTTATGATTATAATGTAGATTAATTTTTACTGCCTAATTGTTTTCGACTTGTAAGCATTGTCAAGTATTGTGACTCTGGCATAATTTTTTAAATAATTACCAATGAAAGGGAACAATGAGACAAGTTTGTAAAGAGGCATAAAATTTTCAGGATATTTCTGCTTGCTTCCTTCACCATATTATTTTAAATGCAAACCTGATACAGGTAAGTTTTGGGTGGCAACAAAGTCATGCTAGGAAAATTATGAAATAGAACATTTCCTATCAAACTGCAAACAACATTTTACTAAAATCAGAATGTCAGAAACCACAGAACCCTTTCATAAAGATGGTTAGTAGAGTGAATATTTACTTTTATTCTATAAATTCTAAACAATAACTTTGAATATAAACAGATGTGTTGTTCGTACAACTACTCTCAATTTTTTACAACTTACAAAAAGACAAGAGTGGTGTCTTTATGTATATAACTAGGAAATGGCTATGATAAAATACAAAAGTAGAAAATAAACCGGGAGAGTAAGATTTGTAGCTAGTTGGATTTTCTACTTTTTGGACATCTTAATTCATCACAGTCTTCAAAGAGTACAACCCTTCATTACCTTCTAGTGGCAGAAAAATGTGTTATATCTTCTGAATTTCCTTAGGCCAATCACTTTGTATGGGAACTTTAAATACATGCTGTCCTTGTTCTCCTTAGGGGAAAACGCACCATTTTATTTGTTTGAAGCTTTGGTTCAGACAACTATGCAATATCAACAGCATTTTTTAACACGTCAAGGACCTAAAAGAAATTATTTGAAAGTGATAAACAATATACGTGAGAGAGAATTCTGCTTAAGGTGGCTGTGTAAGTTCATGCTTTGAGGCCACTCCCTCCACTCCTGCACTACTCACCTAACAGTGACAGACAAAACATAGAAAGTAAAAAATACAGAATTCTAGCTGTTGCAGGTATGAAAAACCTCTAGTACTTTAAGTAGAATCAGATTTACAACTTAGGTGCTAACACGTAGATGCTAACAAAAGAACTAGAAGGGTTGGAAGAGCAGGCTCTACCCTAGACCTTAGAGAATGAGTCTAAGAATTTACACAGAACTGGCCTGCCAAGGGAACTGCCACCTCTGCCACTTTCAGAAAGTTAAGGAAGCAGGGCACTGGGGTGCCAAGTGCTGGACAGGCTCATACCTCCTTAGCCACAGTCCAGGAATTAGACAACCACCAATGTGATTGTTGGCTCTGAGAACACGATGCCTTAGCTTCAGTTAGAGATCAGATGGTTGCTGCCAGAATTGCTGGCTCTAGGGCACAAAGCCCTGGGCTGCAACTTGGGGATCAGAAACAGCCGCAAACTAAGCCACTGGGTCTGCTCCAGCAAAACTGATGCCATGTATACTACAACCTATCCCCACTGAACTCAGTTCTGAATTCAAGTCTCATAAGAGTGAATATTATTAGTGCAATCTAAATCACATCAGGAATCCCAGATGTAAGGAAGCCTACAAGGTCGGACAATTAAGTTCATGAACTTATTGCAACGATATTGCTAACCTTTTTTTGATATCAGAGGGCTTATTCATTATGAATTTGTACCAATTGGACAGTTAATCAAGTTTACTATTTGGAAGTGCTGCAAAGGCTGCGTGTAAAAGTTAGATGACCTGAACTTTTCGTCAACAATTAATGGCTCTTGCATCACGACAAAGCACCAGCTCACACGGCACTGTCTGCGAGGGAGTTTTTAGCCAGTAAATAAATAACTGTATTGGAACACCCTCCCTTCTCACATGATCTTGCCCCCAACGATTTCTTTCTTTACCTGAAGATAAAGAACATATTGAAAGGAAGACATTTTGATGACATTCAGGACATCAAGGGTGATACCTCTGATGGCCATTCCAGAAAAAGAGTTCCAAAATTTCTTTGAAGGGTGGAGTAGGTGCTGGAGTAGGTGCTGGTGTCGGTGCATAGCTTCCCAAGGGGAGTACTACTTCGAAGGTGACTGTAGTGATATTTAGCAATCAGGTATGTAGCACTTTTTCTAGGATGAGTTCGCGAACTTAATTGTCCTACCGCATATGTTGTAATTCCGTGTTTCCCCGAAAATAAAACCTAGCTGGACAATCAGCTCTAATGCGTCTTTTGGAGCAAAAATTAATATAAGACCTGGTCTTATATTGTATAAGGTCTTATACAATATAAGACTGGGAATAATAATATAATAATAATATAACATAATGTATAACATAATGTATAACATAATGTATAACAATGTATAACATAATATATAACATAATATATAACATATACAATATAATATAATATAATATATTATAATATAATATAAACACAATACCAGATCTTATATTAATTTTTGCTCCAAAAGACACATTAGAGCTTATTGTCCGGCTAGGTCTTATTTTTGGGGAAACACGGTTTTTACACTCCAGTTCATGTAGTAAAGGAAGGCATACCAGAAAGAGTTTAAAACAGATGCTGAGTTGTACTATCTACCATATATACCATATATCCAAACCATATCCAAGAAGATAACAAATTATATCAATTCTACTGTGATATATTGGTTATAATAAATATTTCCAAGGACTATACAAATGGAACAGAAACACAAAGCCGTGCGTGAGGCCTAATGAGCTCCAGATCTGAAAGGAAGGAAAGAGGGCCAGGAATTCAGCTTCTGTAGGTTAATGAGAATTGAAAGTGACTCACTTAAGGCAGAGAACTGGAGCCAGGCTCATTGCTTAAAACCAGAGAGTGGGCAGAATTCCAGAAATGACTGAAAAAATGGAGTTTACATGAAGCTGTACACCAAAACGGGCAGAAGGGGCAAGGACTCAAGCTAGCCACAAGCTAGCTCAGTGGCTGGAGATGCACCACCACCACTATCACGAAGATCAGGAATCCTGCGTTACCTGGCGGAGCCAATGGAGGCAACCACAAAGCTGCCAGGCAGGGTAGGGTAAGGTGAAACGGCTAACAACTCTCACGCAAATTAAGCTCTCAAACCAAAATTCCAAAATACATGATGAAAATTAATACCACAATTATAACAAAATCAACTACTGAGAGATTAATTCACTCAGACAAAATGAAAATAGGACAATCTGAAAACGATCTTAAAATAAATGCTTAGAATCCTGAAAGAGATAAAGAAAGGAAAAATAGCCATAAAACAGACATTCAAAGTGCAATCTCAATATCAATAAGGATAAATACAAACAAATTCACATCTGGACATATCATCGTATAAAACTGTATTAAAAACTCAAAAAGAACCAAATAAATAGAGTAAAATACTATGTTAATAAATAGGAATACTTGATGGAATAATCATTTCAATTACCCTTAAATTACTCCATAAAAACTCAATACAATTCCAGTAAAAATTCTACTGGGAAGTTTTATGAAACTTAACAAGCTCATTCTAAAATTCACATAGAAGAATAAAGAGCCAAGATAATTTTCAAGAAAATGGTAAAATAATTAAAATAGTGGGATGTTAGCTCAGGGATAAACAAACAAACCAATGAGGCAGAATAAAGAACTCAGTCAAGCACATATAGAGAAACTTGATACTGGACAGTGGTTGCATTCCAAATTAAGGGGGAAAATAGTTCAATAAAAGGTGCTAAAACAATTAGCTATGCACAAGGCAAGTTAGATCCCCACCAAACAGCCAAATAAAATGGGTGGAAAAAAATAAACCCTAAATGTGAAAAGCAAAACTGTAAAACTTTCCAAATGAATTAACATTGCAGTTCTTTGACTTTCTTACTTGGTAAGTTTCTGGGCCATAAACAACAATTCTAGCTGTCCTCCTCAAGAGCACTGTCATGCAGGGTGTCATGCAGGGTCTCTGGTCCTGCTCCCCACATAAGAACGCAAGACATGGTGAGGCCAAAAAGGAACACCCATGGAGCCATCGGTAGGGGAGTCATACCACTATAGTCTCGCTGGTGGCTGGGTTGGAGACACAGGAAGCAGGAGCCACATGATCCGCAACCCACCACCCTCTTCTCTGCCAACCAACCTCACTTGCTAGCTGCAATCTGCCGTGCTAACTGCAATCTGCGCTTGCTAGCTCAGCCACCATTCGCTGCTAGCATAGCCACGGCAGTTATATTAGTGGCCAATGGCTCACTGGTTACAGCTGACGGCCAACTAGCCACAGCTGATGGCCATCTACTACCGAGCCAGTACCTTTTCACGTGAGGCCGAGAGCCTGGAAACTGCCCTCCTGGCTCTGTCCCCACACTCCACACCTCCAGGGTCTCGCCTCACAATCTACGCGACAAGCGTCTTCCGCGAGAGGCCCTGTGCGAGGAGCCTGGAGGTAAATGCAATATCCTGGACACAGCCAGGCTCTCTGGGCACAGTCAGGGTTTCTCAGGGTACCACCAGTCTTTCTGGCACAGCCAGACTTCCTGGGCACAGCCAGGGTTTCTCAGGATACCACCAGTCTTTCTGGCACAGCCAGACTTCCTGGGCACAGCCAGGGTTTCTCAGGGCACCGTGCTGGATAAACAACGGCTCACAGCCAAGGTGCTTACATATTCTCGATGGTAGCGTTGAGACACAGGAAGCAAACATCCACCGGTTCCACTGCATGGTGGTACATTCCCAAGCAAACAGTCAAGCGGTCCATCAAATCAGGGCTGGAAGGCAATTCCCCATAGTCCACAGTCATTCGCCAGGGCTGTGCACTGATCCCACAATGTGTGCCCTCTCCACAGGGCAAAGTCTCCAAGTCCTCCCCAACCTGGGGGTGAGGGACGACCTTGACCTCACCTGCATCTTCCACAGAGGACTCAGCAAGCGTTTCCTGCTGGGACTACAGGTCCTGCACCTGGGCTGCCTTAGCAAGCACTTCCCAGCTCACAGGGCCACAACGACCTTTGCTTTCTCCGGCCTATGCTGGTTGGAGAAACGTCCATGTCTTCCCACCCCTCCACAGAGGTCCAGCTCTCCGGCAGCTGCTCCTCTTGGTCTTCCTGAGACTGAGTGTTCATACACACAGACTGCTCCACTGCCTTTTGGAGAGTTTTGGCTGGCACCGTACCCTGCTGGCAAAACTGAGCTTTCATATGTATAGACTGCTCCATTACCCCTTTGGGGATTCTGGCCGACACTGTACCCTGCTCGCTGTGCCATTTGTCATGCAGGGTGTCATAAGAGGTCTCAGCTTCTGCTCCCCACATAAGAATGCAGGATATGGTGAGTCCAAAAAGGAACACCCACGGAGCCATAGGGAGGGGAGTCATACCACTATGGTCTCGCTGGCGGCTGGGTTAGAGACACAGGAAGCAGGAGCCACACAATCAGCAACCTTCTGTCCGCTTCTCTGCCAACCAACTTCACTTGCTAAGTGCAATCAGTCCTTGCCAGCCACTATTCGCTGCTAGTGTAGCCATGACAGTTATATTAGTGGGCAATGGCTCACTGGTTACAGCTGATGGCCAACTAGCCACAGCTGATGGCCATCCAATCACAGTTGATGGCCATTTACTACCTGAGCCAGCACCTTTCCACGTGAGGCCGAGAGCCTGGAAACTGCCCTCCTGGCTCTGTCCCCGCACTCCACACCTCCAGGATCTCGCCTCACAATCTACGCGACAAGCGTCTTCCGCGAGGGGCCCTGTGCGAGGAGCCTGGAGGTGAATGCAATATCCTGGACACAGCCAGGCTCTCTGGGCACAGCCAGGGTTTCTCAAGGCACAACCAGTCCTTCTGGGCACAGCCAGACTTCCTGGGCTTCTTAGGGTACCACCAGTCTCCTGGTCACAGCCAGGGCCTCTCAAGGCACTGCCACTCTTCCTGGGCACAGCCAGACTTCCTGGGCACAGCCAGGGTTCTCAGAGTACCGTGCTTGAACAATAGTGGCTCACAGCCAAGGTGCTTACATATTCTTGACGGCGGCTGGTCAAGACACACGAAGCAAACATCCACCGGTTCCACTGCATGGTGGTACGTTCCCAAGCAAACAGTCAAGCGGCCCATCAAATCAGGGACGGAAGGCAATTCCCCATGGTCCACAGTCATTCGCCAGGGCTGTGCACTGTCCCCTCAACGTGTGGCTCTGTCCCCACAGGCACACTGTACTCAGAACTGAATTCTCCTCGGAATTTGGAAGGTACAGAGGAGAGTGGGAGCATCACGTTCCCAGTCCTGTTATCAGACTTCTGGTAACACAGACTTCCTAAGACCACATTAACTTTTCATTTGTTCACTACAAAAGAGGGCTGATGAACACTGCCCTTGCCACCTATTAAATCCCTAAGTCATTTTCACACCTACTGCACTTAAGCCAAGTCTCTCACATTCTGGGCTCATTTGTACAGGGTGTTTTGTTTCCTCCATGTACAAGGCCTTATTTTTATATTTATTTAATGTTATCATTAAATTAGGTCAGTTGTCTTTCTGTGGGGAACTTTTCCATATCTATGTCATTAAAGGTATTCATTATCCCTTCCCACACTATGTCATTCACAAAATCAATAAGCATGCCTTCTGTAGAAGGTTTCATCCAAAGAACTGATAAAAATGTAGATCAAGAAAGAAGTTCTAAACAGAGAACCCCAGAGATACAACATAAAATTTCCTCCACTGATTCATTAATACTAATTCACTAAACTATTAGCAATTAGTCCATAATTTTCCTTCTGGCCTTCAAAGATATTATGATATGGTCAAATGCCCCACTGAGTTTTGGCTAAGCTTTGCTCATTCCATTTCCATAATCTGTCAGTCTACTAAACCTTTCAAAAGAAGACGATGAGACAGAACTTGGTTTTAGTGAACCCATGGTAGCATCAAATAACTTGTGCTGCTTCTTTTAGATGCTCACAACCATTTATTAATATTTTATAAGTATATTCATGAGAAATTAGCATAAATTACAAAAGAAACCAAATTATATTTATATCCACACATTTATAACACAATTACCACAATCACTGAGAGACATATAATTATGAAATGGATACAGACACACACACACAAACACACACACACACACGGTGCCAAAAAATGTATACACATTTTAAGAAAAGAAAAACTGTATTAATATATACCGATAACAAAAGATGAATACAAGTCACTTGACTTCTGCAATTACAAGAGACGCTCAAAGTGGTTACAATCAGCATCCAGATACTTCTGATTACAGCGAATTACTGCTTGAGCAACGTTGACCAAAGTGTCCACTTGTATTTGTATACATTTTTTGGCATCCCCTCGTATGGGTGTGTGTGTATATACATATATATGTATATATGTATGTGTGTGTGTGTACACACACACACACACACACACATACACACACACATATCTTCACTATGAATAGTCCAGAAAATTACTCTAAAATGTATCATTCAGAGAATACAGCTGGAAACTCTAAGAAATGGAGTCCCTTGGAGTTTGGGGAAGGTGATAAATGTAAAAGAATAACTGAATTAAAAAGAATTACTTTGACAATTTAAATTAGGAAAAGGTACACTGGGATACAACTGGGCATATTCTGTACTTATTCCTTAGAGGAGGGTAAACAATGTGTTCTAAATCCACACAGAGTTAGAAAACTCAGCTCCAAGATAATGAGGTGCCCCACCTGGCCATAAAGAATGCACCACACACAGTGCACCCCAAACACTGAAACTGGACATTAGAGCATATTCTGCCATCCTCACAACCGGCTCTGAAACACTTTTTCATTTGATCTTCCTGTTGAATTCACACATGAGTACCTAAGAGATTTACTTCTATCTAGCTTTCTTGATACAGACTGTTCACTCTGGGACTGAGAAATCAGCTGTAAATACTGTGTATATAGAGATAGACACACAGCCAAAAGTTTTCACTAACCACAAAAAGCCATGAACTAGAATAAATATTTCACTACTTAAAGCACCTTTCCAAGGGTTCCGTTAATAAGCAAGATATTATTAGAGAATAAGCAAAATACATTTATTAGAAATATTACTAGAGAATTGTTAGCTGAAACAACCAAGTCTGGAGACAAAGAAATATGGTATTCCCCAACAAACTACACTAGAGGGATCAGACTGCAATATCAGATAGTAGCTGACAACATTATTTTTGCCTGAAGATCTTTTCCTTGACTGTAAATGAGAAATGGAAATACAGAACTCCTAAAAGCTAAAAACTATAGCCAGCTACTATGTGCAACTATCAACGTCCCCCAGCGCCTATTAGTGTCTAATGCAGTGGGCACTCAATATATTTTTATTTTGTCTGCTTCTCTGGAGCCACTGCCTTTCCACCAGGAGCTAAGCAAAAAAGACTGAATCATTTAGATGCTAATTACCATTCAATACCTATTTTCTTAGAGATATCAGTAGAATGTGAGAGCTGAAGGATAATCTAGACACCACCTAATGCAACCACCTAACGCAACCAACAATGCTTTATAGAGGAATAAACAGACCTAAAGAGTTCAAGAGCCAAAAGTCTCGTGATTCGTTAGTAGTGAAGCTGGAACTAGAACCCAGGTCATGAGGCTCCACTAGCACAAGTATAATCTTGGTCTGGTAGGGTCTCCCTCTTCTAAGTGGGACTCATTATTTTTCATCCTCTCAAGCATCCTGACCATCATCAGACACTGCAACAACATTTCACAAATGCCTAACAACTCTAAGAAGATGCAGACTACATTGGGCTCCCATAATCATAGTATCTTGGAACTGGGAGAGTCTTTAGGGACTATCCCTCCATATCACTCCCTCTTATGTGTATAAGCAAACAGAAGCTGACGGGTTAGCACAAGCTTCCAATGTGGAGCGCACAGTCAGAACTGAGAAGAGGCTGTCCTGCTTGCCAGGCCAGTGGTCTTCACACTTCATTACAAGGCTTCTCTTCACTTTTCTTTAAAAAACAAGAACAAAACAAACAAAAAACCATAGCTTTTGTTTAAGAACAATGCTTTGTAAGTTGAAGCTATCTGTAGAGTAGGTATTATTTTTACAAATATTTCTTTTCTTTTTTTCTTAAGTAAAAGCCCTCTGGAAAAAAACTTCTAAATAAATAAGGCCCACTCAGCCTCTGCACCTATCTATCAGCCCGTGGGCTGACTCCTCCCTGTCTAACAACCAGCCATGGATGGTGTGCGGGAGACAGAGGAGAGAGAGAAGCTTGGTAAGGCATCAGTGAGCAGAGGAGAGTCTCCATCCACTTCGCTCATGGGACCGCATATAACCAAGGCTTTCAAGTATTGAATGCCTTGGGCCCACAGACCCTAAAGGGTCCTAGACTATAACAACTGCTCTTTGCAGGGATGCCCTGAGCTAAATTGTTTCTGTGGACTAGCTTGAAAACCTAACCACCATTTAGTGCGTATCTATTTCAAACACATCTTCCCATAAGCAAGTGACTTTTGAACACTTGCATAATTTATAAATATGCCATTGTTATATTTAAGACATTCCATTCATTGTCTCCAAACAAAATCCTTCTAGAAGGGAGGACTTGAAACAGAGTGAGTCAAGTCCATATGACATCTAACCCTTCCAAACTGTGAGGGGAGTGAAGAAGCCCTTGTTTCCTTATGGTGGCAGGCAGCAAAGAGAGTTGCTGTTTGGTGCAGGATTGGGATGGAAGGCAGGATAGGAAATGGTTCTGGTTTAAACCTGGCCAGAGTCACACCATCACAGACTTTTATTGAATTTGTTGCAGTAAGCTGTTCTAGAGACAGAAAGCTCTACTTTTTAGTTTCCAAAGATTTAAAATAAAATTTCTGGAGGAGAATCCCAGGAGGACACATAAACTGCAGCAGTCCACGTCTCCATTTTTGCTATTTCACTATTAATTCTGTTGGACAGAATTACAAAGTCCACTTGCAAACATTTGTCCTGAAGTCCTAATGCTCCAGGCCACCAGAGACCTGGCAGATAGGCAGCGAAGCTATCGAGAACTGAATGCTCCAGCTTCTAACTGTAGGCCAAAGTAGGAATGGGAAATGGTCATCTATTATGTCACCATCAACTTGGTGTGCCCATTAACACGTAACTCTCTACAACTCAGCATCTCTATAAAATCATTGTTTCAATTAATGTATTATCTTTCCCTATTGTATTTGCTTGAAAACTGTTTTATAAATGCAGTGTTCTTATAACAGGAAAGCTACCAGGGCTTAATTGCTGGTGCCAGTAAGACTTTAGAAAAAGGTTTGGCAGGGAAAGATAAATGGAAACTTAGATGAAACATAAATTACAAAAGAGAAGATTTAACCAAATAGAATTTCTGGAGATTAAGAACTCAACAAAAGAAATGAACAATGAAATAGCCAGCTTAGGTAGTAGAGCTGACCAGATAAAGAATCAGTTACTTCAAAGATAGAAACCTGGAAATGACACGGATGGAAGAAAAAGAGACTTGAGACTTAAATGAAAGAACTCTACAAGAACTTTCTGACTCCATCAGAAAGAGCAATATAAGAATAATGGGCATACCAGAAAGAGAAGAAAGACAGAAGGGAACAAAGAATATATTCAAACAAATAGTCAATGAGAACTTCCCAAACTTGTGGAAAGAACTGGATCCTCGAATCCAAGAAGCAAAGAGAACACCTAATTACCTCAACCTCAACAGGCCTTCTCTAAGGCACACTGTATTGAAACTGTCAAAAATCAATGACAAAGAAAGAATCCTCAAGGCACAGGGGAAAAAAAGAGAGTAACCTACAAAGGAAAGCCCATTAGAATATCATCAGATTTTTTAGCAGAAGCTCTACAAGCCAGGAGGGAGTGGAACCAAATATTCAAACTATTAAAAGAGAGAAATTATGAGCCAAGAATAATATACTCAGCAAAGATATCCTTTAGAAATGAAGGAGGAATAAAGACCTTTCCAGACATACAGAAGCTGAGGGAATTTTCTAACACACGACCTGCACTACAAGAAATACTAAAGGAGGTTATTCAACCACCATCAACAGGGACAATTTGTGGCAACCAAAACATAAAAAAGGGGAGAGTAAAGGCCTGAACTGGAATATGGGAATGAAGAAAGTTAGCATGCTGAAGAAAATGGAATACTCTAAATATCAAACTTTCTTTTACAGAAACTTAATGGTGACCACTCAAAAAAAATCCAGAACTGAAATATATACTGTAGTAAAAGAAGAAACAGAAGGAAAAATCGTAGAATACCACCACACAGAAATAATAGACAAAAACAAAAAGGCAAAGAAATAATGGAGACATAGTCTTACCAGAAAACTAAAGACAGAATGACAGGAAATCCTAACATATCAATAATCACCCTAAAGGTAAATGGACTGCACTCACCAATAAAAAGGCACAGAGTAGCAGACTGTATCAAAAAACTAAACCCAACCATATGCTGTGTCCAAGAGACACATCTCAGCTACAAGGGCAAACATAGACTCAAAGTGAAAGGGTGGAAATTGACACTCCAAGCAAATGGTATCCAGAGAAAATCAGGTGTAGCCATACTGATATCAGATGAAACAGACTTCAGGATAAAAAAGGTAACAAGAGACAAAGATGGACATTTCATAATGATAAAGGGGACTATACAACAAGAAGACATAACAGTCTTCAATACTTATGCCCCCAATCAGGGAGCACCGAAATATATCACGCAACTACTAACAAAACTAAAGGGAGAACTCGACCAAAACACAACTATACTAGGGGATCTAAATACATCATTGACAGCTATGGATAGATATTCCAAACAGAAAATAAAGAAACAGGAGCCCTAAATGACACATTAGATGAAATGGACATAATTGACCATTTATGTCTAATTTATAGAGCACTTCATCCTAAAACATCAGACTATACATTTTTTTTCTAGTGTACATGGATATTGGGAGATAACACTAGCCTCAGTAAATTTAAGAAGATTGAAATCATACCAAGCATATTCACTGATCACAAGGCTTTGAAATTGGATATCAACTGCAAAAAGAAAGCAGGAAAAACAACAAATACGTGGAGATTAAACAACATAATTTTAAAGAACGACCGGGTCAAAGAAGAAAAAAGAGGAGAGATCAAAAGATACGTAGAAACAAATGAGAATGAAAATAGATCCTACTAAAATTTTTGGGATGCAGCGAAAGCAGTTTTAAGAGGGAAATTTATATCATTACAGGCCTATCTCAAGAAACAAGAAAAATCCCAAATAAATAACCTCACGTTACACCTTAAAGAACTAGAAATGAAACCCAAGGTCAGCACGAGAAAGGAAATAATAAAAATCAGAGCAGAACTAAATGAAATAGAGAACAAAAAGACAATAGAAAAAATTAATGTGACAAAGATCTGGTTCTTTGTAAAGATTAACAAAATTGACAAACCCTTGGCTAGACTCAGTAAGATAAAAAAAAGACCAAAAAAAAATCAGAAATGAAAGAGGCGAATTATCACGGATGCCACAGAAACACAAAGGATCATTCAAGAATACTATGAAGGACTATATGCCACCAAATTCAATAACCTAGAAGAAATGGACAAGTTCGTAGAAACATATAGCTTTTCCAGGCTGCACCATGAAGAACTGGAAAATCTAAATAGACCAATCACCAGTAACAAGATTGAATCAGTCATCCAAAACCTTCCCAAAAGCAAAAGTCTGGGACCTGATGGCTAGTGAATTCTACCAAACCTTCAAAGAGGATCTAATACCAATCCTGCTCAAACTCTTCCAAAAAGTTGAAGAAGAGACAGTACTGCCTAACTCATTTTATGAGGCAACATTACCCTGATACCAAAACCTGGTAAGGACAACACAAAAAAAGAAAACTACAGACCAGTATCTCTCATGAATACAGATGCAAAAATCCTAAACAAAAAAATCAGATTTGTTTGGAACCATAAAAGACCCCGAATAGCCAAAGCAATCTTAAGAAAAAAGAACAATGCTGGAGGTATCATACTCCCTGACTTTAGCTTGTACTACAGGGCTACAATAATCAAAACAGCATGGAATTGGCAGAAAAACAGACACACAGACCAATGGAATAGAATTGAGAACCCAGAAATAAAACCACATAAATATGGACAGATAATTTTTGACAAAGAAACAAAAAACATACAATGGAGAAAAGACAGCCTCTTCGATAAATGGTGCTGGGAGAATTGGAAAGCCACATGCAAAAGAATGAAACTGGACTGCTATCAGTCACCATGTACCAAAATTAATTCAAAATGGATCAAAGACTTAAGCATAAGACCTGACACAATAAACTGCATAGAAGAAAACATAGATACTAAACTTATGGATCTTGGGTTCAAAGAGCATTTTAACTCCAAAGGCAAGGGAAGTAAAAGCTAAAATAAATGAATGGGACTATATCAAACTTAAAATCTTCTGCACAGCAAAAGAAAACATCGACAAAATAAAGAGGCAACCAACTGAATGGGAGAAGATTTTTGCAAACAGTGCCTCCGATAAGGGGCTAATATCCAAAATATCCAAGGAACTCTATGCAACTCAACAACAAAAAAATAAACAACCCAATTGAAAAATGGGCAGACGACCTGAAGAGACATTTCTCCAAAGAGGATGTACAAATGGCAAATAGACATATGAAAAAATGCTTAACATCACTAATCATCAGAGAAATGCAAATAAAAACCACAATGAGCTATCACCTCACCCCAGTCAGAATGGCTGTCATCAACAAGACAAATAGTAACAAGTGTTGGAGAGGCTGTGGAGAAAAAGGAACCCTCATACACTGGTGGTGGGAATGCAGACTGGTGCAGCCGTTATGGAAGGCAGTGTGGAGGTTCCTCAAAAAATTAAAAATAGAAGTACCGTGTGGCCCAGCAATCCCTCTCCTGGGTATCTACCCAAAAAATCTGAAAACATTTATCCATAAAGACACTTACGCTCCAATGTTCATTGCTGCTTTATTTACGGTGGCCAAGACATGGAAACAACCAAAATGTCCTTTGATAGATGAATGGATAAAGAAGTTGTGGTATATATACACCATGGAATACTATTCGGCGGTAAGAAAAGATGAAATAGGACCATTTGAGACAACATGGATGGATCTTGAGATTATAATGCTCAGCGAAATAAGTCAGACAGAAAAAGCAGAGAACCATGTAATTTCATTGATACGTGGTATATAAACCAAAATCAGCAACAGAACAAGACAAACAAATGAAGAAACAAAAACTCATAGACACGGACAATAGTTTAGTGGTTACCAGAGGGTAAGGGGGGCAAGGGGTGGTAGATGAGGGTAAAGCAGATCAAATATATGGTGATGGAAGGAGAACTGACTCTGGGTGGTGAACACACAATGGGATTTATAGATGATGTAATACAGAATTGTACACCTGAAATCTATGTATCTTACTAACAATTGTCACCCAATAAACTTTCATTGAGAAAATAAAATAAAATAAAATAAAATAAAAGGCTAAATTCTAAAACAAAAACAAAAAAGAGAGAGAGAAAATTTGGGAGTAAAATCCACAGGAGTGTAAAACTTAACGTAAACAGGACTCCAACCCTAAAAAACTGAATCCTAGAAAAGTTAATATTGCAAGTCTGGAATTTGTTAGTGTATTATTCATGGTTACAATTCTGATTGCACAGGAGCAGTCCAATTATATTTAATAAGCAGCAGGGACACATGGTTACCAAGCATAATTCTGCCAAACTGAATGAGAAAGTTCAAGACTTAACACATGTAATTTGGTGAGCACATTTGGCTACCAATAAAATATAATTGGCCCCTTGTCTTTCATTTTAATCATCTTTATTAAAAAGAAAAATACATCATACTAAAGGAATTTGCCATATGGAAACAGCAACTTAAAATTTAATGTTCTCTTACCATGTAGAAAATTAATACATTATTGGTTCTGCATAATGGAAATGGAACTGAACTTTCACATTGATGTGAACTTAACTTGAATTTTATCTTTTCACTTGACTTAGAAAACAGGTGTTGGTGGGAATGCAGACTGGTGCAGCCGTTATGGAAGGCAGTGTGGAGGTTCCTCAAAAAATTACAAATAGAATTGCCATATGACCCAGCAATCCCTCTCCTGGGTATCTACCCAAAAAAATCTGAAAACATTTAGAGATAAAGACACGTGTGCTCCAATGTTCATTGCAGCTTTGTTTACGGTGGCCAAGACATGGAAACAACCAAAATGTCCTTCGATAGATGAATGGATAAAGAAGTTGTGGTATATATACACAATGGAATACTATTCGGCGGTAAGAAAAGATGATATAGGAACACTGGTGACAACATGGATGGATCTTGAGAGTGTAATGCTGAGCGAAATAAGTCAGACAGAAAAAGCAGAGAACCATGTGATTTCACTGATATGTGGTATATAAACCAAAAACAACAAAAGAACAAGACAAACAAATGAGAAATAAAAACTCATAGACACAGACAATAGTTTAGTGGTTACCAGAGGGTAAGGGGAGTGGGGCGTGGGGGGTGGGAGATGAAGGTAAGGGGGATCAAATATATGGTGATGGAAGGAGAACTGACTCTGGGTGATGAACACACAATAGGATTTATAGATGATGTAATACAGAATTATACACCTGAAATCTATGTAATTTTACTAACAATTATCACCCCAATAAATTTAATTTTAAAAAAAAGAAAACAGGTGTTAAGAATAGAAAAACCAATACAGTATACAAGTTTTTTATTACCATGTTACTTCTTTATCTGATTACATGTTTGGTTACTTAGGGAACCAAAGCTCTTTCTTTGGGATTAATTTGGGTTTTAATCCTACTCAGTAGTATAAAACAGTATTTATGATTTATAATGAGAGCACATTTATATGATGCTTTTGAGTGTGAATTGCTTGGTATATACTAATTAAGTTTTAGTGAACTGTTTTTATTGCACAACAGTCAACACTTTATAGATAAAGCCTTATTGCAACCACTATATAATGACTTTTATATCTGGCCTGCTAACCCATATAATGTTCTGATGTATTATAGAAAGAGCCTATATGAAACAAATTCTATGTTGTTATAACAATTTTAAAAGGTGAAGAGGCCTGAATACCTCACAAATACTCCAGAAATCAGACAGCTCTCTCCTAATTGTTTTAAAAAACGCTGTTTCTTAGATCTTCTAGACTCATAAATCCTCATCTGCCCTCTATCCCCTTCCAAGAAGAGATACATTTTAACACACAGTACTGTCTATAGTTTCTTCAACAATGAAATCCATATTGAAAAATCTCCTATTAAATAAGAATTCAATACTTAATACGTATCACTCACTGATTCCTGGCTTACACCTTTCTTTTCCTCACATTACATCATACTGAAGAGCTTGACACTTACAAATCTTTCTCAAACTTTGTTGCTTGGAACAATGATATTCCACAAAAATGTGTGTTCAACATAAAATATAAGAAATGTTAGCAATATCTATTTTAAATTTTATTTTAAATACATGTCTAAGAAAAACACTAAACCCCTTAACAGAGTTATTACTATATGCAAATCTTTAGGTAATAACGCAAATCTCTAATAAAACCCCAGGAGAAATAAACCTATGTTGGTACACAAGAACTTAGATACGAATGTTTATAGCAGCATTATTCATAATAGCCAAAGGTGGAAACAACCTTAATGCCCATCAGCTGATGAATGTGTAAATAAAATGTGGTATCTATACAACGGGATACTACCGGTATGCAGCAGTAACAAGGAATGAAGCACTGATACACGCAGAAATATGGATGAATCTTGAAAACATTATGTTAAGTGAAAGAAGCCAATCACAAAGGCATACTGCATGATGCCATTTATATGAAATGTCCAAAACAAGCAAATATATAGAGACAGAAAGTAGATTAGTGGTTTCCAGCGGCTAGGGAGCGGCGCTGGGAGGGCTAAGAAAGAGGGGTTGGGTGGCGACAGTCAAGGAGTGCAAGGTTTCTTTTAGGCATAATGAAAACGTTCTACAATTGATGTGATGAATGTACAACTCTGAATATATTAAAAGTCATTGAACTGTACACTTCAGATGTGTAAATTGTGTGGTGTGTGGATTATGCCTCAATAAAGCTATTACTTAAAAAAGAAAAATAGGTACTTGAACGAAGAACACTTCACTAGAAAAGATATCCCAAAAAATCATCAATAAACATATGAGAAGATGTTTAACTCTATTCAGAGAAATATAAATTAACACCAAAATGAGATATCATCATACACCTACCAAAATGACTAAAATTAAAAAGATGTATAATAATATGTTTTGATAAGGATGTAGTGTAGCATCCATCACGACTGATAAGAACTAAAGTTGTACAGCCACTTTGGAAAGCGATTTGGTAGTATCTATTAAAGTTGAATACAAATACATTGTATAACCTAGTAATTCCACTCCTATACATATACCATATATGCACACCAAAAAACACATATAAGAATATCCAGAGCAGCATTATTTGTAATAGCCCTAAACGGAGAACATCCCAAACCATTAAAAACAAAATGAAGATGGCATTTTTACACAATGGAATACCAGACAGCACTTAAGATCAACTAGTGATATACACAACAACATAAACTGAATATTACACTGAGGAAAAAACAGACAAAAGAATACATGTTAAAATAATACAAAAATTATTCTAATTTGTTAGAAATTAGGATAGTGATTACCTTTCAGTACAAAAAAAAGGTAGTGATGGGGGTGAGTCATGAAGGATGCTTCTGGGATTGCTGGTAATACTTTATTTCTTGACCTGCGTGACAGGGATGTTCATTTTGTGGTAACTCATCTAGTTGTATATTTATTATTTGTATTTTTCTGTACACTGTGTTTCCCCAAAAATAAGGCCTAACCGGGAAATAAGCCGTAGCATGATTTTTCAGGATGCTCGTAATATAAAATAAGCCCTAGTGTGTCTTTTGGAGCAGAAGTTAATATAAGACCCGATCTTATTTTGGGGGAAATAAGGTAGGGCTTATTTTATATTATGAGCATCCTGAAAAATCATGCTAGGGCTTATTTTTCGGTTAGGTCTTATTTTTGGGGAAACACGGTATATAGATAATACTTTAGTTTAAAAGTTTCTTTTTTCAAAGTGAGGGAAAAAAAGGAAATTGTGCACAATACCTGACAATGCCAAGAATGTCTGATCTGTCATTTACCCAGAGTATTTACAAACAGTTCCACAGAACACATATGTACTGCCAATTCAATAAATGCTGGTCTATGTTATGAATCCTGTCATTTTATTTCAACATATATTTGTGATATTTTACTTATTACAACTAAATATTTATACCACTTAGTTGTTCCCCATAGACGTACGGTCAGTTCATAATCTATACATGATCCAAGCAATCAAAAAGTAAGAACCCTTCAACGTGAAAATAATCACAGTTTCCAAAAAATTGGAAGGTGCGCTGTCCAACATGCAACAACTTATAATTTTCAGAGCTGCCTACTTCAATCAAGAGCAGATCATTGCAAACCTGCAGTTCATGTTCTTCTTTCTGTTACAAAAAGCCTTTCTGAGATGGGCTTATGCTGCAACAAAACACTCCCAACAAAAGAAAATAGATTTGATGCTACATTTGCTATGAGGATCAGACTGAGCACACAGTTCCTAATTGTAAACAGAAGATATGTATGAAATACAAAAATTGTCTTCATTTTTAATGTTGTTTTTGTGTTGTGTTTTAAAACCAAAAAATCTATACTTAACATATTTTTATCTTGCAATTTTTATTCCTTTTGTTCGTAATTAAATTGTTCATTTGTGGATTGAGACCCTATTACAGATGAAAAAAGCAAAAAATTGAAATCCTGTGCATTTCTTGCAGTAACTAACTCCTCTGTAGAACAGTTTTGCTATATTTAAATCCAAACACTAACTATACATCTCATGTATTTCATTTTTACATTTTTAAATGTTCCATGGTCAATAAATTTGGGAAACTCTAACCTGTTATCTTCTCAATTTCAAAATATCCTTAAACCTGTGTACATAATCACCACCTTCTGTGGTATCAAAGGTTAAAATTTTTTGATTCACTAATTTAATCCCTACACACATAAACACACACACACACACTTTTTAGTGACCATTGGCTAGATGCAATAGGGAGTATAATGAAATATGCAGAAAGTTCTCCAGAGGAAAGGAGGGGACAAAAACCAGTGGACAGTAATGATAAACAGCATAGTATCATAAAGCTAGGGCCACTGAGGCAAAGATCAAAGCCTTAAGTGTCCTGAAAAAGACTACTGTTTAATCTCAATGGACATAAGCCAGTCAACTACATGCCCAATGGTTAAAAAAAAAAAAGAGAGAGACATGTATAAATTTTTTTAAAACTGCATATAAGGATCAAAGATTTTGCTTTAATAAGTTAGGTAAAGTTAAAAGATTTTACAGTAGCTTTTAGCACTCCAAACTTCCCCTAAAACATGTGAGTCTAATATTTGAAGTTCACATGTTTGACTTTTATATATATTTCCATTAACACAATGTATGAAAGTTGAAGAATACGTCTATGACCCACGTAGGCTACTAAACTTCATCTCTACCCTGCCATTTGGAAGTACGAAAATGGGATTCAATATACTACGTGACTTATACCCACTATATTTGGTATTGTGATAAACATGAGAATACGTCTTTTAAGTTGACCCTTCTGGATACACAAGAAACTAATAAGTAGCTGCCTCTGAGAGGGCAAGTGGGAGACTGGAGGCCAGACACAAGGCAGAGATCAACTTTTCATTCTATATACTTTTGTTCTGGTGTTAAAAATAATAAATCAACCTTCTCAAGTAAAAAACATCATAATGATTACATCTTCTACATCATGTTAAACACACACAATAATTTTGCATGCATTATTTTTACTCAGAGCTGAAATCCAAATCCCTTCAGAGATGTTTCATTCCTAGGTCTTTAGACAAAGCCTCTTTTCTTCTTCACAAGCTCTGAACCCCTGCAAAGCTATATTCATGTCAACAAACAGTTACTTAAAGGATCCAAAGTACACCTCAAAAGTTTCCTCCACTGACCAAACGTTCAAAAATAATGTATCAGCATACAGGAGACATTCTACGTTTGTGATCCATGTATGAGGTTCCCTTACATTAAGGGCTAACGCTTCACAATTACTCCTCTTTATATGACGGGATCATTTGATTATATGACAGGCCTAACAGCTGTTTAAATTATTAGTACCTCCACAGTACCCTGCAGGCAGCAGTGCACACGTGCGTTTTTCTTCAAAAGCATTTTCCTCTAAATTATACATACGTTTAGGCAAATAAATCAACAAAATCACAGCATCTGTATTGTCCAGAAAATACAAAACATCCCTAAACTAAATGCATTTGCTAAGAATAATAGAAAAAAGATCCATGTTGAATATCCTTCTGTTGAGTTGCACTTACATTTTAAATTGACATATTTGGGGAGCAAATAACATTCAGTTACATCAATGCACAATGTGACCCTAAATTACCAGTGGATGAATTAGGTTAAAACGGTAGAGGCAGGCATTTTAAAGCAACCATCAGATGGTTTTAGCAGTATTTTGTTAGAGATTTTAAAAAGTCTAAATAACAGTGATGTCTTAAAAAGTCCTGAGCAGGTACATCACACTCACAAGCTACTACTTTTTCAGTGTCTTGAAATAAAAATTTCTAAATGTGTTGTGTGAAAAACAATTACTGCTAAGTCACTGATATCATAAACTGTAAATCCAAAATACCACTAGTTCTACAATATGTAAATGTACAATCTAATTTCACTTTAAATTACTCTCACTTCCTTTCTTCACTAGACTCCAAACGGGAAAGAAAATGAAAGAGTATAATTCAGGACGTGAAAGAAAAGGAAGATGCAGGAAGTTCAATCAGATCTGCATGACTCATGTTATGTCAATTGCAAATTTCTGATTTCAAGCCTTTAAAAAAAGAAACTTCAAGGACCCTGCAAATTATGTTCAAGTCATATGCCTGATTAGATAACTAGATCACTTTACTGTACTACGTTTTTTTCTTGATTCAGATCTCTTCTCTTGCTGCCAAAATATGTTTGTTCAGTGTAAATGGAGTGATGAAGATTGACCTTTCTAGTTGAGCAGTTGGCTGAACAGGATTTTAAATCGTATGCTTAGGATTTTCACTCAATTTAAGGCAGAAGGAAGTGAAATGTAAGTTCATAGATGATAGTTCCATGTCTAATTTTTAGTCTTGGAATTTTAGAGCCTCTGTCCCATCAGGGTGAGGTATAACTAGAAGAAAAAAAGTGGAATGCTGAACTGTGAGAAGTTAGAGGTTTCAAAATAGACGTAGTAGCACCCCTTTTAAGAAGTATTCCAATTTATTTTTCTGTTGGGGGGGGAATGAATAGAAGGAGAAAAATGCAATCGCTGTGCCCATAAATCCTGCCTAGTACCTTGACTCATTCCAATGTCTTTTCACTGATTTTTCCATCCAATACCTTGCTCCCCGAAAATAAGATCTAGCCGGATCATCAGCTCTAAGGAGTCTTTTGAAGCAAAAATTAATATAAGACCTGGTCTTATTTTAACCGGGTCTTACATTAATTTTTGCTCCAAAAGATGCATTAGAGCTGATGATCTGGCTAGGTCTTACCTTCGCGGAAACACGGTAACACCAAAATAACAAGATTTCCATTCCTTCTTTCTTTTGTACCTCATAACCTGACAAACTCAGCAGTCTTGGAAACTCATTGTTCTTGATATTTAAGACCACACATATCCTTGGCATTTTGTAAAATTTTTACTGTCACTAATCCTTGTCCCCCTCACCCAGTTACTGTACACTCATAGCTCGAGCCATCACTCACTAAAATTATAAATATAAGAGACTATGTGCAACTGCCTGAGAAATTACATACTCAAAGCAACCCTCAAAAACAAATTTCCATGAATATCTAATGGAAAAGGGAAGGAGCCTATATTTATAAAATTTCTTTTAGACCTGCTACCTGATTTTCATTCAATGCTAGCATGTGAGCAAGTGCTAATTTGCATAGCTGACAGGAAGCTGAGTCCAATCATTTATTCACAGCAGGCAGAGTGCTAGAAGCTAAGGATGCAGAGATAAAGACTCCATATTCAAAGGCCTCAAAGTCCAGTGGAAGGGAGAGCCACATAAACCTACAATCACAATATTGTGGATGTGTCACGATACGAGTTTGTCCAGAATGCCAGGGAAGGACCACACACAAAAAAGGCACCTAACTCAAGTCTAAAAGAATTGGGAAAAGTCTCTCAGATAAGATGACTTTAGAATCAAGTGTGGAGAGATCCTTTGGGTGGGGGGAAGAATAGGGCATTTTACTCGGAGGAAGCAGCATGGAAAAAGACACAGATGTTCTGTTTGGAATGGAAACGTTCTGGAAATACAGTGGTGATGGTTACACAACATTGGGAAGTACTTAATGCCACTGAATTGTACGCTTAAAAATGGTAAATTGTTTATAAGTCATGGAGATGTAATAATGAACAGCATGGTGACTATAGTTAAGACTGTATTGCATATTTGAAAGTGGCAAAGAGAGCAAATCTTAAAAGTTCTCATCACAAGCAAATTTTGCCTTACATTTATATTTCATTGCCTAACAATTTCTTCTTTCTGCTAGCTTTTATTACAGTTTGCCAATTTTGTATTTCTATTATTTTCTCTAAAGCCATGTTGTTGTTGTTATTTCCTGCAACCAGGCTAAAAATCTGATGTTTTCTTTATCTTAAAGCTCCTATGTTCCCCACAACTCCCTGTCTTCAGAGCTTATACTGCCCTTGACTCTCTCAGGATGTTGGGAAAGTGCTTAACATGAGCCCAGCACTTCTTAATAGTATTCCGTGTCTACTTCCCAGTAGACGGTGAGTGAACTCCTCTGCCTTCCCTGCTGTACCCTCTGTATACGACATGCTTGGAACAGAGTGGGTGGGCACTCAATAAATATTCTTTCAGTGATTGAGTGAATGATTGTGATCATGACGCACTCTTTAGCTTTAACAGATTCATTGCGTTATTTCTTTTGATACGTCATATCAAATATCCCTACCTCATATCCATTTGGTAACTGCTCGGGACTCCTATTACTTATTCACCATCCTCATAGGACTGTCCAAAGCTGAGCTGCTGAGAACTTGGCTTCAATGCATATGGTTTTTCTACCACTTGATCAGATTGCTAACCTGCATGGAGCAAAACGCCCAAGTGTTCATTCTTTACCAGATCTGAAAAAACGTGAATGTCTCATGAGTAACAACTTCTATAGCATCTCAGGCAAGGGTAAAAAGCTGTGATCTGTCTCCCCCGCCTCTCGCTGCTATGCTACGATTTTTAACAAGGCCACTTCCCTTGCTACATGGGGAGAGAGTGCAGCTGATTAGAGGCCCTGAACGTAGCCTATTGTCAAGTGGCTCCACTTCATTCCACAGGAGCCAAATTACATGGTGACAGGCATCATCATCCATTTTTAATCCCACATTCTCTGACTCGGCCTTTCTTCCAGCACAAGGAAGTCTCTCAAATCTGTGCTCCACTTTATGCTGCTCCTTAACCTCTGCACCTCCTCTCAGGAAAGCAAGAAAAACGGAACAAAGAAACCAGACAAGAGGCTTCTCTCTTCTGCTTCTCACTGTCCTCCCCACCTTTCATTTCTGCAGCCTCCTTCCAGACAATGTCGAGCCTCCCATCATGTTTTCTGTGCTTTCCTTGAATATCCTTACTTACTAGCGCATATGTGGTCATTTCAGTGGATTCTGAGAAAGCAAGCCCAAGATTTTTTTCATTTGACCTTTTGATATGATAGTCTACTAATGCCTTTCCCAATAATAACCTCGCCTGAGAGTCCCCACTTGATCATGATACACTCTTTTAGTGTACTGCTTATTTTTGTATTTTAACACGTTTTGTGTTATAAGAAAACATACTTTTCCTAACTTTAATGAATTTGTTTAAAAATATCTACTGACTACTTACCATGTTCAAAGCACATATTACTGGTCATTCTTCGCAGATTCAAAACTATCCTTCAAATTAAAATTAGCCTAAATAATAGAGAAGGCTATGCATGCATATAGGAAATCTCTCTACTTTCCTCTTAATTTTACTATAAACTTAAAATTGCTCTAAAAAATAAAATCTTTTAAAAGTCAATCTAAAGATCAAATATTATATGAAGGTGAACTATTACATACTCATAAATAGCATCATACAGTAATAAAAATTAACAGAATACTAGCTTATTCACTAGTAGAATAAGGGCTAAAGAAAAATTTTAAACTTTGTTCATATTTTGGTGGATACATAGATATAATGGAATTTTCTGCCCAACATGTGAACTGCCTTCTATATTTTATGAGTCTTGGTGGGAAATACATACAAACCAAAAATATCAGACACTCACTTTCCTAGTCTCCCTTCTAGCTAGGAGAGAGCATACGACTTGGGCTTGCCCAATGTGACATTCCTACTCTGGACCTTGACTCTGAAACTAACAGTAAAGAAGCAGAGACCTTGGAGAATACATTGTGGTAGCAGATGCAGGAAACTAAGACAGTTGCAACACCAATATCAAGTGTACAGAGGCAGCGGTGTGATATTGATGCCTATTTTCCAGTACCCTTGGTGACAGTGGGGCAAGCTGTGGCATCCAGCATTCAGAGGTAGAGACAGCAGTCCCTCTCCAGACAGTCTCCATAGTGTTATTCTGGGTTCTGGGTGCTCCCTTGCCTCCCTTACTATTGTCTGTTGTCCAAACCTGCTTCTGCACCTTTCCTATAAGTTTTCTGAGCTACCCAATGTCTTTTCAATACACTTCTGTTCAGTAAAAATCAATCAGAATCAGTTTCTGTTGCTTGCAACAAAGAACTCTGATAAAATGGGCTAGTGGCTAGCAGAAGGCAGATATTATTCTAATTCCAGCAAATTAATATTTGTTGAGAACCCCCCATAACTTTTGGGGTCGGGGTCCGGTTACTGGCATTTAATTTACAAAAAGTAAAATTCATCCTTTTTCACTAATGTCTTCTGACAAATGGGACAGTATAACCACTACCACGATCAAGATATAGAATGTTTCCATCATCTAAACAAGTTGCTTGTGTCTTTTTGTAGTTAATTCCTTTTCCCCATCCCCAATCACTGGTAACCATTGAAGTGATTTCTGTCCCTATACTTTTGTTTTTCCAGAATGTCATATAATGGAATTACACAGCATGTAACCATTTTCTGTCTGGTTTCTTTCACTTAGCATATGCATTTGACATCCATCCATGTTGTTGTATATATCAATGGTTCGTTCCTTTCTATTGCTGAGTACTATTCCATTTTATGGATGTACCACATTTGTTTATTCATTCATCAGTTGATGGATATTTGGGTTCTCTCCTACAGCAACCTTTTGAAACACAGAAATTTATAAAAATAGTTATACTCTACCATCTAGGAGCTTAAATGATAGGAATCTTAGAACAATACAGAGGAAACAGTATTCTCTCTAGCATAAAACATTTTATTCTATTTTAAAAACTGATATATGCTCAGATATATATTTAATTTTTCTTCAAGTATCCCTTTTTGACATATTTTAAAGATAAAGACAGCATTATTGATTCCTCCCAATGTTACAAGAAAATTTCTTCAGGGAAAAAAATTCAAGAAATACATATGTATATTTTTGTTTCTTCTTTGCCTAGCAGTATCATTATAGTATGAGGCAATAAAAAACTGATTTCAGTGGTACTTTCTCTCTTAAATCGACTAGGTTCCTAACTCAACAGTCACTCCAACACTGTGGCCAGTTTTAACCTATGGTAATTCATTCTACAGGAGAATCATTCTCCAAACCGATTTTTATGACTCTCAAACTTTATGAACAATATGCCAAAGGCTAACAGTCCATTCAGCCTCTGAGTATTAAAAGGAGTATAATTCACATACATGTTTCAACCCATAGAAGAAATACTGGTTCAGAAAAAAATCCTAACACTTCCGTGAGAAACAGAATTCTAACCTCAACTCTACTAATACAGTTGGGGTATAAAGGCTGACCACTGAACCTCCACTTCCCTCCGGTCATACTGAAAATAAGCATCCTTGCCAAGTTTTAGATTCTAGAATCACCCGTAAAGCCTTTCCTTTCGAGATTTTCAAAATTATAGATTTGTTTAACTCTATTATTTTGTGGTCAGATTGCATGCGTATTTCCCAAGTACATAGATTCTAGTCAAAGGCATTGATCAGAGCTAACTGTAATTAAAAGTGAGAAATAATAAAATTAGAATTCCCAGGCAATCAGGGTATATATTTATATTCATACTAGGGAAAGTCAATTCAGTTCACTTATAAATAGCTAGTGCTGGTGAAATAATACTATTCTGGATAAATTATGCAGATATTATCCAATATGTATAAAATAGGAGGAAGCAAGATAATGCAGCATAAAATAAACCTCAGAAATGAAATCATTTACTTGGTCATATCATACTTATTGTTTGAGGCAGGAAATTCTCTATTCTCTTTGAGGTATAATTGACATATAACATTAGTTTCAGGTGTACAACATAATGATTCCACATTTATACAGAGGGTGCCAAAAAAATGTATACACATTTTAAGAAAGGAAAAAACTATTCAAATGGTAATACTCAATATATACCGATAACAAAAGATAAAAACAAGTCAGGTTTGACTTCTGCAATTACAAGAGGTGCTCAGAGTGGTTACCATCAGTGTCCAGACACTTCTGATTATGGCAAACTACTGCTTCAGCAATGTTGACCAAAGTGTCACGTGTATACATTTTTTTGGCAGCCCCGGTATTTTACAGAACTGTAAGATGGCAGGAAAATTTCCTTCTGCACAACAAAGGAAACCACCAACAAAATGAAAAGGCAACCTACTGAATGGGAGAAAATACTTGCAAATCATGTTTCTGATTAGGAGTTAATATTTCAAAATACTATGACACAGATTTGGGGAAAATTCACTATGGTTTACCAAAGGCCACCTTGACCTTTAACAAAACAAAATAACTTAAAGAATTGAAATTCACCTCTTTACCCTTCAAACTAACCATTTTTTATGTAGTCCCAAATCCAATATTCATGTTTCCCCTCATTTTCTTTACTTCTTAAAGAAAGGACTTGGGGAATCAAAGGAGTAGAGAATAACAGGGACCCATAGTAGCAGTATTAGTGATCAAAATCTTCAGCTGTATGGGAATAAAATGTCAACCTTCCAGCAACCTGGGATACCTAACTCCAGAGAGATCCTGGAAATGCATGAAGATATTTTCAAGAATTGGTATATCTGAACATAAATGAATTTGTACTTACAGTTACAAACACACAGCTGAGCTTTCCTGTCTTTAAATCTTAAAATTTCACCATCAAAATGAAATGAGACCCTTGCTTCTTTCTAAGTTAAAAATCAGTTGAAGCAGAGGAGCGAGTGAGTTGAAGATAAACGGTAAATTGAGGTAGATACTAATATAAAAACAAAAATTCTGAATGCTGTCCAAAAGTTAAAGGACTCCTAACAAAAGCAGAGATGGCTTTATTAAAGATTATAAAGAAACCTCCAAGTTTAATATTGGATTTAATGGTTAATTTTGTAGAAAACAGTCATATTACACTTCCCTAAGGGAGAGAAGAATAACTTGAAATAAAATATCTATTGAAAATATTTCAAGAAATAAATTCTACGGGTGTTCTCTACCTAAGGTTCTCAGGACATTTAGGAATAAAAATGTCCATTAAAGCCACTACCTGGCAAAGGAAATAATGGTGATCATCTATGTGGTACTTTCAATATTTCAAAGAGTCCAAAGGAAATTCTACATTGACTCTGAAGATTCTTTGCATTTGATTATCTCATAATGATCAGAAATTCTAGTTGAAATTTATATATGCCCCTCATTAATTAAAATGGGAAAATTATTACTAAATTCAGTTTAGTAGTTAAAAATCTTTTAAAAAGCAATCTATGGGAAGAAAAATAATAATGGAGTTCTGTTTACTGTCCTGACAGACAGGACAGTAAATTAGACAATCGCCATAAAACTGAAGGACAGAAAAGGCTGTATTTTTAATGTTTATAAATCCCTTCTGAACATATAAGCAGAGCAACCCAGCAATCAAAGAATTCAAAAAAGTTTAAAGATACAGTTTAAAAGAAGCTCATGGAATTAATATTATTTCTTTGAGTCTTCCTGGATGAAAGAACAATATAAGAAACAAAATTTAAATCCTGCATAATCACAATACCCAGAGACAATCATTAAAATTTTGATGTATTATTTTCTGTAACAGGCTGAATAATTGCCTCCAAAACATCAGGTCTAATCCCTGGAACTTATGTGACTTTATAAGGAAAGGGGTCTTTACTGATGTGATTAAGTTACATTCAGGAGATTAATCTGAATTATCCAAGTGGGCCTTAAATGCAGTCACAAGTGTCCTTATATCACAAGAGAGGCCAAGGGAAGTCACACACAAAACAGAAGGCAACGAGACTGAGACTGGAGTGATGCAGCCACAAGCCAAGGAGTGACTGCAGTCATAACAAAGCACAAAGACAAGGAACATTCTCCCCTAGAGTCTCCTGGGAGCACAGCTTCGCCAACGCCTTGATTTCAATGCATTGATCCTGATCTTACACTTCTGGCTCCTGAAATGCTGACATAATAAATGTTTGTTGTTTTAAGCCACCAAGTCTGTGGCTTAAGCCACAATAAATTAATGTGTCTTCAAATATTTTTCTATCAATTACTTTACATAATTTAGATTATAATGCACAATTAAATTTTTATAAACGTATCTTTTGAATTGTCTTTTTATACATTAACTATATATTATTCCATCTGATATACCATAATTTACTTAACCATTCTTCTATTTTATATGTAAGTTCAATGTTTTTTCCACTGTTTTAAATAATACTCTCATGAACACACCATGGTATAAAAATTATTTTATTGTATTTTTAATCATTTCCTTAGGGGAGGATCCTAGGAGTGAACTTGCCGGTCTTTTCAGAAAGACTGTACCAATGTAAACTTGTACTCAGTGTATTCTTACCATAATTGAGAATTAGTTTTTGCTAACTTAAATCATAAAAACTGATATCTCATTTTACCTTACAGTTTTTTGCTTACTAATGATTGTGAAGTAAACATTTTTCACACGTTTATTAGCCAACTGTAATTCCTAACTATACTGCCCATTTTGTGGCATTTCCACCATTGAGCTATTGGGTTCTTTTTCAGTGTTTTTATGAGGCATTTTCATTATTTTTACTAAGGACATTAATCTTTTGCCATATTTGCTGCAAATTTTTCTCCTGAATTTTTGCTTGCCTTCAAGTTTTTGTTTGTGGTGTTTCTGACATGAAAATTTTTTTAATTTTCATGTGATATAGCTTTTGCTCTTTCCCTTTATTTCTTCCATTATCTTTATGCTTCTAAAGCTCTCCCCATGCAAAGATTAAACAACTCTACTTTCTTCTATTGACTCCTACCACTACTTATTCAGAAACTAAGGTTTACCCAAAGTGGGAAATCACTGAGTGTGTTTTTCTCTCAACTCATTCACTATTTCTGAAAGTCAGTGAATCATTTCAATTGAAGCAAATGACAACAGATTTGAAATTTTCATCATCTTTTAATCCAAATAACTCCTTAATTAGTAATTATTTTCTAAGAAATCTGTCTTTACCAAGCGGATTTTTCAACATAATAACAATAAACAAAGGGCCAATAGCTTCACTGCAAAGCAACTGGTGTTGGCTGCCGAGAGCACTGGATTAAGAAAACTGCTCGGCAGGAAAGAGTACCTGCAATTACTGACCATGGTCCAGGAAGAGGGCAGCAACAATGCTCTCTCTTCCCCAGACACCTGGATCCTGGTGGCCTTGACTTTCTTCTTTACCCTCTGTACTTGGCTTAGTGCCTGGCATATAACAAATACTCAATAAACATCTTCTGTTTCAGACAAGAAAAAGCTAAAGGAGTTCATCAACACCAAACCAGCAGTATAAGAAATGTTAAAGGGACTTCTTTAAGAAGAAAAGATCAAAAATATGAATAATAAAATGGCAGTAACTATAGATCTATCAACAATTACTTTCAATGTAAATTGATTAAATGCGCCTATCAAAAGAGTGGGTAGCTGAATGGATAAGAAAACAAGATCCTTACATATGCTGCCTATAAGACTCACTTCAGATTAAAAGACACACAAGAACTGAAAGTAAAGGGATGGAAAAAGATATTTCATGAAAATGGAAGAGATTGAAAAAAAAAAAAGCTGGGGTAGCAATTCCTGTACCAGACAAAATAGACTTTAAAACAAAGGCTGTCGCAAGAGACAAAGAAGAACCCAGTAATCCCACTTCTGAGTATCCGAAGAAATCCAAAATACTAATTCGAAAAGACATATGCATCCATGTGTTCACTGCAGCATTATTTACAATAGCCAATATATGGAAACAACCTAAGTGTCCATCAATATATGAATGAGTAAAGAAGAAGTGGTACATATATATACAATGGAATATTACTCAGCCATAAAAAGAAAGAAATCTTGACATATGCAACACCATGGATGGACCTGGAGGATATTATGCTAAGTGAAATAAGTCAGACAGAGAAAGACAAATACCGTATGACTTCACTTATATGTGGAATCAAAAAAACAAAATGAACAAACAAAACAGGAACAAACTCATAGATACAGAGAACATTCTGATGGTTGCCAGATGGGAAGGGAGTTAGGGGGATGAGTGAAAAAGGGAAAGGAATTAAGTACAAATTGGTAGTTACAAAGTAGTCATAGAGATGTAAAGTATAGCATAGGGAATATAGTCAGTAATATTGTAATAACTGTGTATGGTGTCTGATGGGTACTAGATTTATCAGGGTGATCACTTTGTAAGTTACATAAATGTCTAATCACTATGTTGTACACCTGAAACTAATATAATATTGTACGTCAACTGTAATCAAAAAATAAAAAATTATTTTAAAATAAATAAATATCATTTGGGTGACTGAATGGCGTCCATTCCAAGGACCCCTCTCTGAGTCATTCTAAGCACTTTAATGAGGCATTTCATTAACACAACTTCACTTCAAATGTGTTGTGGAGTCACTGAGGAAAGTTCGTGTTCAATGATGCAGAACACTCATCCTATTAATCCTCTGTTCTAAGGTACACTGATGCTAATATCAATTAATAGTACAATTTTCTAAGCAAGTGACTGGAAACACTATTACCAATCAATAAATAGATTAGCAATCCATCACTGAAAAGGGGGAATAATTTATTTAATTGTGTGAACAAATCAAATTGTTTACACTGAGGAAGAATACCTATTGTAGCAAAACAATGAATACCCTAAACAGAATGGACCATGACAGTTTATACAGCTGTTTAAACACAAGTCTCTGCTTTCTGAGTGATTACCCAAGTAAGAGGAAATTAATTTTATAATGCAAATATTAATTTTTTAAAATCTCTAAACCTTTCAAGTCAGACTAGATTGTGTATGAGAATCCTTCTGAGTTTAAAATTCTTTCACATATAGAAGATCACCCATTTGATTAATTCCTCACACGGGTCAGCAGGAGAATGTATGCATACAGACTTGCTTCTGGCCAAATAAAAATGAATTTTGGGATTCTTGTGTGTTACAGCCAATTTTATTTTTAGTGGAAAACACAATTGAAACTACAATAGTAATGCCAAGAACAGTTATTTGGTGTAAAAACTTTTTTAAACAGCTCCCCATTATCTGAAAATGAACATAAACTATATCTTCACTGCCCAGTCAGAACCCAGATATCTATTTAAAAGGTATATGGGAGTGAAGAGCTAAAATTGTAGGTGCAGTTATATTTGAAGGCTGGGACAATGAAAAGAATTGAAGTTAACGAATTTCCCCAAGAGACTTCATTTTTGATAGTCCAGATTTTATATTTACTCCACCCTCCCCATCCTTTTCCTTCTGATTCTCGCCTACCGTGTTTCCCCAAAAATAAGACCTAGCCAGACAATCAGCTCTAACGCATCTTTCGGAACAAAAATTAATATAAGATCTGGTTATATTATATTATATTGTATTGTATTATATTATAAGACCCGGTCTTATATTAATTTTTGCTCCAAAAGATACGTTAGAGCTGATTGTCCAGCTAGGTCTTATTTTCGGGGAAACACGGCAAGTGCTAATGCCCTAGTTCCTCTTCTGCCAAGCTAAGTTAAATGCTATTCCATCGTAATACTCACTGCTGCTACAGGCTTCCTTTATTTCAAAGGTTTCTTCTCTCCCTGTTGCTCCTTGATCGATACCACTTCAGGATCACCTAGGCTACTCCTCCCAACCATTGCTCTGTTTGATCACTCCTGTGCACACATGCAATCATTAGCCACAGAGAACTCACATCAAAAACGCACGAGCCCTGAACGAGGCAACTTTAATTTTACTGAATAGAAACTGATAAGTATAAAAACCTACGCACTTCATAATACACTTCTTTCTACTTCCCACATTACACTTGAATTTACTCTCTTCACATCCATATACTCCTGGCTTCCTCAGAGGCCTTACTCCCCTTTTATTCTCTTCTTGCACGTAATCCTTCAGGACACTCTACATCCTTTGTCTTCCATCAGGAAAATATAACATGGTCCCCCAGATTCTTCTCCATTGCTCCAGACTTTACAAGAAGGTTACCTTTAACCAAATGACTCCTTTGGAATTGGAATCCAAAAAAACAAAATTTGAAAAAATACTTTAAAGAAGTATTTATCTGAGACCTAAAATGACGAGCTAGATGGGGGAAGTTGAAAGAAGTGAAGTTCCTAAGAAAACAGTTGAAAGGAGAGAGAAGGGATGGCAGAGCGCTGCTCAGAACAGAGTTACCCGAAAAATATTCAAGGACACACCTCTTCATAGTAAATGTAGGTAGAGTGTGAAGTCACCCCAGGACCTGCTGCATGAGATTTTATAGGAGTTTACTTGACAGATTTCTGGGGACCCTTACTTCATCACCATTCATCAAAAGATGTGAGCTCCAATATAACACGATGACAAAATGAAGAATATTTTACCCACAAATATGGTGGCTATTTGTATATAATTTCTGATAATATCAAATTCAGTTAGACTATCTGAACATACTTTTAAAAAAATATATGGTGACTATAGCTATTTCTCAGATACAGTACTACTAAAATTCTTTTCCATATGTTGCAAAAAAAATACTGAAACACATGCAGGAGTAGAATATTCAGCCTTTTGCATATTGCCTTATATATAGAAACTGCATGCCCTTTTATTCCTGGAAAGAAGATGTTATTAGCATATAAATTGTCCTTCTGATATTTAAATATTACTTTTTCAGGTTTTCTTCTCAAATATAGATTTCCCCAAACTTACTTTTCCCACTTTTTTAAACTACACAACTGTTCATTTAAAATTATTTAAAATATGTTTTCAGATATCTCTTTGAACACGGAAAGAAATCTCTGTTTTCCCAAGATTTTTCCCTTGGGAGTTGAGAGTCCTTACACTTACTCTCTTTTTGGCCCAACAGCAATTCTAGGCCCAGCCAGGGATTGTTCCAAACAAAGCAGCCTGTGTCTCTGACTCTGGCTAGCCACTCCTAACGGGGCTTTTGCCTGTAGATAAACCTGGCTAGCTTTTGCCTTCTACTCTAGAAAGGGTTACCTTGTCCAGCTCCAGAACATGAAAACTCTAGGTCAACTTATGTATTATTTTAATTTATGTATGATTTTTCATCGAGCAATTAGATTTGCTATAAGTTTTTGTAAATAGTTCATTTAAAAACACTCTCATATACAATCACCTTTTTAAGAAATTCATCTATTCTGTGACTCAAGATATACCCACACTACTATAACTGATAATACTTTAATCAATACAGCCTATTCATGTTGCTATGTTTAAAAAAAAAATACACACACAACCATTAAAACCTACAGTACTCACAGCTTGGTGACAAGATGTATTCCCACAAGAAGAATTTTTAAGAGTTCACAAAGATGCCCCATGGTACTAAGCATAAGGACCTGCTCTTCTTAAGGTATTAGTGTATTTAAATGTTTTACACAAAAAATATGCGTTAGGCTATTACAGAATCATGGCAATTTTATAATATGATTTAATGTACATATTATTGAAAAATATGAAATCCATATTATAATTCTCATCATAATTAAGTCTGATAAGTGATATTTTAGAGAATTCGCTCTATTTCCAGCCAAATCATTGATTAAGCAGTTCAAGTTGCCCAATTTTACTGGTTATGAGTTTCCAGTCTACTTAGTATTCAATAAGCTTTTGGTTATAATTATAAGGCTGTGTTTAGGGACCCAGCATTTTTGGTTTTGTTTGTAATATACTGTGGAACATACAAAAACGCACCAGAGAACACTGTCCCTGTAGTATTTTTAGAAGTCAGATTTTTCTAGGCCAAAATATGATTTTTCCCCTAGCTATGAATGATTCAAATACATGTCAACCTTTGAATTCCCAATGAGTAATTCAAGTGATGACCCTAGAACATCATTACCAATGACTATTTGCTGGTTCTTAACACAATATCCCTAATAAATCATTTTTTTAAATTTTACTACACAAATAGTGTGTTTTCTAAAATAAAGAGTATAACATAACCCAGCAGTAATTCTAAATAAATTACAGACACACTGGTATTTCTATTTCCTTTGCTTTAATTTAGAATTAAATTCAGTGACTTTTTTGAAACTAACCTCTGATTTTTAAAACTGAGATGTGTTATTTTAAAAATATTACTGTAAATGATGAAGACAAGTATAAACCAAAAAAGCTTAAATAAATCTAAGAATGAAAGAGTATTTTATGCTAGATATGATTTTTCTCCAAATTACCCATTCATCTCAGTAATATTTAAAATATACAAGTTTATTTTTTCCATTAACTTGAATAAAAAGAACTTGATAGAGAGTGGCCACTCAAAATGACTTTGAAAACTCTCAGGTAAAAAACGTTCCCTCTCTTAACCAGGAAAAAAAGGAAATAACACTAAAATTGACAACCTCATCAGCTTTAGATATCAGAAAGGGAAGATACTTCCGTTTTACCATGAAAGAAAAAAAAAGAGTTGTTTCCAGTATCTATAGTTTCTGAAGACTGACAAAGACCCTTAACTCCATCTAAGACAGAGGAGCCGGGTCAGCAAATGCAATCTCTTCTTGTCAATATTGGAGGAATTGAAATATGATTCCACCACTCATATCCAAAGTATATCTTGATAAGGTACCATGAACTCTTTTACAGACCAACAAATGGACTTGACCAAGGTAAAAGGCACATTAGGTGTCAAATACACCTACAGGCCAGTGAGGCCAGAGAAAAGGCAATGTGTACAAGCAACTGAACAACCATGAGGAAGGGAAATTCAATGCCAAGTAAGAAAACCTACATGCAGCTTTTAAGTTTAATACTTCAGCCAGGCTTGTTAAGCTAAATATCAGTACAAAATAAAAATCAATTCATCTTTTCCTAAGGAGGAAATTAACACAATAATCTCTTCTAATGGACAGGAAGGGTGAGGAAGGGTCATCTATTTGAAAGAGGACTGAGGACAGAAAAACTTCCCCCTGAAAGTAGAGACACGGGACAAAGGCAAAAAGAATGCAAGTAAACTGTGGCAAAATACGAGAAAGAAAAGGCCATTTGTAAGAGAAAAAAAAATCTGTATATCACAATTCCAAAAGTATTATTATTAATAAAACTATAGCTGAATAATACTTTAAAATTTACAAAGTGCTTTCATATATATTTAACCATTTTTTCCTCTACTCTGGGAAACAGGCTGGACAGACATTACTATCATCTCCTCTGATTTAAAAAAACACAAACATGAAAAGTCACAGAAGTTAAATGACTCATTCAAGGTCACATAAATAGTACGAAACAGAGCCAAGACTTGACTTCAAGTTTTCTGAATCCTTTCACTATACCATTATTAAATTAAACTTCTACTCCACCAAAGGCACTCTAATAAAATTCTGCTCAATCTATCCATGCACTGCTTATTCATCAGTCCTGCAGCCAATCTCAGAATTGTCAATACAGAACTGCTTTCACACTCTAGTAATTTTTAGAAAAACCTCAATAAAGGATTTCAGAATTGACTCCTTCTTATAAAACATAACTTATTCTAACCATTCTGATTGTGCCTAATGAATTCAATTTTACCCTTTCAACATTGATGAGCCATCGCCGGTGTTTGTCAAAACTGATAACAAAATATAATGTCTGTTTCCCCACAGCAAATCCCTGCTTGTTGCCTCACCTATTTCCATAATGTATTGTCATTTATAACTTCTGACAGTTGTGCCACATTTTCTACATTACTTAGAAACCAAGCACAATAATTTTAGAAGGTTTTGTACTAGAAATTGGTTTCCTAAAGAAAAGATAACCCTAACTTTCTTAGTCAGTGCAGCTAACTCATGAAAGATGACTTAGTTTCCATGCACTACTTTTCAATATAAAAGCAACTTCTTTTCAAAATATTTATGATTTTAACAAATTTTGATCAGGTTTTTTATCATAATTCTTCCTTGAGCCAATATATTCTAGAATTTTAGAGTTAGGGCAAAATAGTACAATGTAGAATAAAGAGCACTGGAGTATGAGCCTACTCTAGACTGACCATATGACTTTAAGTAAGTCAATTTACTTCTCTGGGTCTGTTTTGCCCTAAAAAGAGTGAGTTCGGTAGCTTCCAAATATTTTTGTTTTTAGCAGAAATCTCTCTTTTCTAATACATCACATGGGAATTCAATATTTTAAAAACCTGGTAAGAGGAGAACTCTTCTGGATAGGGAGTTCAGATCCCCACCCACTCAGCATGCTCCTCAGTCCCCCAACTCCCCTAGCCTCAGACACCCATGAAATACGTCTGAGGTACAGAATGTAAAAGCCAACAATGAACCCTTTCATGTCTCTTCAAACTCTAAAAGTCGAGGATTTCATGAATTTTATGCTTCACATCATTAGTCATTAGAGAAATTAAAATTTCAATGAAATATCACTATACACCTATCAGAACAGCTTTAAAAAAATAATAATACCAAGTGTTGGTGAGGGTGTAGAACAACTGGAATTCTCACATATTGCCTGTGAGAATGCAAAATAGCACAGCCACTTTGGAAAAGTCTGGTAGTTTCTTACAAGGGTAAACATATGCTTATATACAAACAGCAACTCCAATTCTATGTATTTACCCAAGTGAAATGAAAACCTATGTTTATATAAAAACTTATATGTAAATATCTTTTGCAGCTTTACTCATAATTGCCAAAAATGGAAACAATTCAAATGTCTATCAACTGGTTAATGGACAAATTGTGATATATCCATAAAATGGAATACTACTCCATAATAAAAAGGAACAAACTTCATGCACTAAACATATATGAATGAATCTCAAAAGCATCATGCTTACACTTAAAACCACAAAACACTGTTAAAAAAACTAAAGATCTAAATAAAGGGAAAGACATCCTATGTTCGTGAATCAGTTTTAATATTTGTAAGAGAGAACAATACCCCCCAAATTGATCTATAGATTCAGTACAATTCCTATCAAAGTTCCACCTGGCTTTGTTGCAGATATGGACAAGCTGATTCTAAAATTTACATAGAAATGCAATGGACTAAGAACAGCCAAAATTATCATGAAAAATAACAAAGTTGGCAGACTCTTACTTTTCAATTTTGAAACTTACCACAACGCTAAAGTAATCCAGACAGAGCAGTAGTGGTATAAACATAGACAGATAAATGGAATACATCAATGCAACAGAATTGAGTCCAGAAATAAACCCATACATTTATGGTCAATTGATCGTCAACAAAAGGGACCAAGACAATTTGATTGGGAAAGAACAGTCTTTCCAACTCATGGTGCTGGACAGCTTGATAGCAACATGTAAAACTATAAATTTGGACGCCTACCTCACAGCAAAAATTATATAAAAATTAATTCAAAGTGGACCATACACCTAATGTAAGAGCTAACACTACAAAACTCATTAGAAAATACAGGAATAAATCTTCTTGACCTTGGGTTAGACAGTGATTTCTTAGATATGACACCAAAAGCACAAGCAATGAAAAACAAGATTGATAAGTTGAACTTCATCAAAATTAAAACCTGTGCTTCAAAATATATTATCAAGAAAATGAAAAGACAACCCACAGAATAGGAGAAAATATCTATAAATCATCTTTAGTAGTCCCCCTTAACCATGGTTTCACTTTTTGTGGTTTCAGTTACCCATGGTCAACCATGGTCCATGGTCAAAAATACCTGGAAAATTCCAGAAATAAAAAATTTATGTTTTAAATGGCACGCCATTCTGAATAGTGTGATGAAATCTCACTCCATCCTGCTCTGAGCTGCCTGGGATATGTATGAATCATCCTTTTGTCCAGCTTATCTATGCTGTATATTCAGTACAATAAGATATTTTGAGAGAGAGACACCACATTCACGTAAGATTTATTACAGTATATTGTTCTGATTCCTCTATTTTATCATTAGCTATTGTTAATCTCTTGCTGTGCCTAATTTATAAACTGTATCATAGGTATGTATGTATAGAAAAAAACATAGTATACATAGGGTTCAGGACTATCTGTGGTTTCACGCACGCATCCACTGTGGGTCTTGGAACATATCCCCAGCAGACAAGGGGGGACTACTCTAGCCGATAAAGGACTTGTATCCAGAATGTATAATGAACTCACACAACTCAATAACACAAAGACAAATAATCCATTTTTAAAATGGACAAAAGATTTGAATAGACATTTTTCAAAAGATACACAAATAGCTATTAGGTTGATGCAAAAGTAATTGAGGTTTAAAAGGTTAAAAATAATTGCAAAAACCGCAATTACTTTTGCACCAACCTAATAATAAGCACATGAAAAGCTGGTCAACATCTCCAATCATTAGGAAAATGAAAATCAAAACTGCAGTGAGATACTACTTCACACCCACAGAATGGCTATAATCAAAAAGACAAATAGGATTGGTGTGGACGCGGAAAAATTGGAGCTCTCATGCAGCCACTTTGGAAAACGGTCAATTCCTCAAACGTTAAACATCAAGTTCCCATATGACCCAACAATTCCACTCCTAGGCATCTATCCAAGAGAAATAAAAACATATTTCCATGCAAAACTTGCTGTACTCATTTGCAATTAGGGACATTTTCTATTAAATAAGTAGGATTAAATAAAAGAATGCACATATAGTGTTTATCACAGAGCCCAAACACAGAAGTACTCAATAAAGTTTTAAAATAGATCAATCAATACATATTACAATAAAAATATATAATACGAACATTTCAAATAACTCTCTACAACACAATAATGGCACCATGTTATGATACGCATAATGTGTCAGTCAGTACATTAATTTTAATTATAATCATGTCAGAGAAACATTATAAGGAGAGGAACAGAGAATCATTAAAAAAAAAAAAAGGATGCAAAAAAAAAAAAAAAAAACCACTAAGGTATTTCTAAACCCTTAATTTGTCTTTTTATCATACTATAATTGACTTTATTTTATTTTTCAAATGTCATACGTCAAAACTTATCTACTTATAAATAATCCTATATAATTTTGAAAGGTAAAACTGCATCCTAATCAAGTGAGAAACTTTCTACAGTCATTCTGAACCATAAATACTAACTAAATAGAATTAACATATTTGCTCAGGAAAACTAATCGCTTTTTAAAAACTTTTTATTATAATTAGACTTACAAGAAGTTGTAAAAATAGTATAAAGATGTCTCATATATCCTTCCCTCAGCTTCCCCCAATGGTAACATCTTATATAACTATAGTACATTATCCAAACCAAGAAACTGATGTGTAACTTGAGATATAATTCACATCGTAAGATTACCATTTCAAAGTATACAATTCAGTGGTTTTAATTATATTCCTAGAGTTGTGCATTCATCACAACCACCTTTTAAAGTCACCATAATGTAACTCTGAAGACCAGAAAATCTATGTGCTCATTTTTCAAATCTGTTTAGCTAAAATCAGAGGTAACTTTACATTTGCATGATTAATAATCCTCTTTATCAGAGGTACCACTTTCATTGATGCACATCTACAATCAACCTTTACTGAGCCCCTTGGTAAGACCTTAGATACTAATCGTATAAAGATATAATCTCTGCCCTTCAACCAGTTCACAGTCTAGAGAGAGGCAGACCTGGAAGTAAATATTGACATTTCACTGTGGTAAGTGCTATCATAAGGTCCCCCAAGGCACAGCCCAGCAACACTGGGGAGGGAGTCTACTCTGGAATTAGAAGGTGATAAGAGAGGCTGATGATTGCTTCAGCAGGAAAAAATGCATATGCAGGATGATAGGAGACAACGCTGAAAGACTGTTTATCGAGTCTGCAAGGGGAAAAGCTTAAAGGGTTTTAAAAAGAGAAATGATCAGAGTTGCATTTTGGAAGCATGGAAAGGTTGGATGGGCCCACTGCTCCTCCACATGAGGGGAAAACCTAGGCCATTTGGACCTCACATCTGGCAAACACAAATGGAGAGCCAGGGAAGGCAATGTAGGAGGCTCTGATGCCTGTCACCACTGAGACTACAGTAGGAAGAAGACTGAATTCACTGAGATCCCTGTCATACTGTGTTGCCCCGAAAATAAGACCTAGCTTGACCATGTAATGCATCTTTTGGAGCAAACATTAATATAAGGCCCGGTATCATTTTACTATAATATAAGACCAAGTCTAATATAATATAATATAATATAATATAATATAATATAATATAAATACCGGGTCTTATATAATATATTATATAAGACTGAGTCTTATACAATATAAGACTGGGTCTTACATTAATTTTTGCTCTAAAAGACGCGTTAGAGCTGATGGTCTGGCTAGGTCTTATTTTCGGGGAAACGCAATACCTTAAAAACACCTGAGCCCTTGTGGCTTCTTGGAAGTTCCCATCTCATCCCACCTGCAAGAAGCCTGACAGAATAAGGAGTGGATTCAGCTTGTCATGCTCCAGTAGGACCCTGCTGGTCATTAAAATATTGAAATATTTCTCTACCAGTCGGCAAATAGCCACTGCCCTGAGAGGCTTTTCCTCTCTTCCTTGGGACTACCCCAGCCCCACCTCCCATGATTCAGCACTAATAGTGTCTGGCCCAGCAGAAGGCCCTAGAACCAGCTCCAGTGTGCTCTAGCAGTCTTGGTCAGTGAGATATTCACTGTGACTCACTGATTGTTGAATATTTTAAATATCACTCCCACATGGGGGCCAAGCCCAGAGAGCTCCTTTAAATTGTTAAGCCTCTACTATCACACACATTTGCGACAACAAAAAATAGATCTCCAAAATCCCTTCCTTATCCTCAATCTGTTTCTCCAGATTCTGACCAAGTATTTCTGCTTATGGGTCATCTTGCTCCATCGTGACTGTTTCTCTGATTTTGATCTTTTGTTGATCCCTTCAATTATTTTCAGTCTCTCTCCAGTTTCACTAAACTTCAACTGTCCAAAGTAAAGACTTTCCTGGGCCATGGGCAAGAGGCTCCACCATGTCCACCCAATCCCTGGGTACCAGACCTAAAGTCTCAGTAGACATAAAGTCTCATTAGGTCTATTCATCCATTAAGAAATAATTGCAAAAAAGTACACAGAAAATTCTAAACATAGAACACTCAGTCCAACCCCAAGTTGTCACTTTATACAATCCAGGTGTTTGTACTGTCTCAAGTTCCAATTCATTAAAATATACAACATTCCTGTGTTAAGTTATGAAATTAAAGGACACGTATCACATTATGCTCTAATGAATATTTACATACAGTATGACTGAATCTTTTTTAACACCTCCCACCACCACCAAAATAAAGTGTGACAACCACACAAAGAATTTGACCATAAACAGAGGTATAACTTAGTGGTAATGGCAGTTAGAAACTGATATGAGATTATATTGAATGAGTGGCCCAAAGCGTAAATTAGCATTAAAACAAATGAGATAATATGAATAGAAGAGCTATTGTATCAGAAAAAATGGTAAGAAACAAAACTGTGGAATTCAGGAAAAGAAGAGAAAGTTTTTCCACTTCTGTCATTTTCTTTCAACCAGAAGCAAGAGGTATTTTATGTGAGAGATATTATTAGTAGGAATAGGCCATAATATTACCCACTAAAAAATTTAATTTGCAGCAAGACAATATAATATCGGTCTCTCAAAAATAATCAGATGTGCAGTGTATCCAATATTAAAAATTGGAATATGGATAATAGGTGTTTTCCTTTACCATAAAGATTAGAAAATAATTCTTAGATGTTTTCTCTATACTGTGGCTATTCGTTTAAATAAACCTACCTAAATTATCCAAGGTGTATTTAAAAATAAGCAACGAGAGTGTGATTTTTCTATCAGCTATGCTGCTTATGAAACCTGACATTGCAACAGTTGGTTAAGGATCTTATGTCCTGCAGCTACATGAAGGAAATCCCCATTCACAGTTTTAAAACCTATTTCACATGTATTGGAATCTAACGCTGGGCACAGATTAAAGAAGTTGCATTGTAGTACTAGAACTACCTTATGTTTTCATCAGATTTTTCTCTCTCAGCCAAATTTCTTGAGTGGTTCCCAAAAATGCTGATAGGATATTCTACTGTACTGATGAGTGTGTGAAACTGCAGGCTCAATATGCCTTGTAACAACATCCCAGATATTACTGCCTGTCCATGGAGTCCTCTGACCCACAAACCTCCAATTCCATAGTAACTAGGGTTGTGGTGGGGGGGCTTTTAGATTTTTCCAGAGGTGAAAATCTGAAAGAGAGCAGGCTGGAAGTCTTCTCCAGCCTTGATTGCCCCTAGAAATACTTGAAATCCTTAGGTAAAGTGATTAATTCTGTTTCCCTGAGTTGTGATCAATGTTATATGCTTGGCTCATGTCTGACAATATAAGAATCTTAGTGGCACCTCCTGCCTCAAGTTTTTAGAATACTGTAGGACTCCTAAAGCCAACTCTTTCACTTAGGTGTCTTCAAAATAAGTCTAGGGCCCAGACTAGAGGCCCTTGAGTTAAATTAGACTACAGAGAAAGAAGGCTCTGCACCTGCCTGGAGCGAAAGATAAGTTTCCTAACTATGGAATGCCTATGTGGGATACCAGGCTATGAGGTTCACAATGATTTGGCTTTTTTCCTACTACAAGTTCAGTGAAAGTGGCCAGACATTTGAGTGTGCCCTGGGGCATGCTGTTTTGATGTACCACTATTTCTTTCAGGTCTTGGGCCTGTGAGCCTTTGCTAATTTATCTGGCTCCCATAATACCACTTCACAGCAAGCCTCCTTAATCTCTCCAACAAAGTGGAGAGCCTGAATTGTCAGTCATTCCCCTATTCATCAGTCTTTAGACTACCCCTTCTTTTTCTCCTTTTCCAGAGCAAAATAACCTATTAGCATTGGAATTCTGCCAAACATTGATTGCCCAAATGCCAAACAGTGCTTTCTTGGAGGCTCCCATCCCCTAAGCTCTAGTCTGGCATTGTGTTGAGGGCTAAAAGTGCACCCTGTGTAGGGCTGGGAACTTGGGAGCTGGCAGGCATGGGCTCACTGGGGAATCCAAAGAAGCACTCCTCCGTCCTCTAGAAAAGCTATTTTTGGTGGCCACTTAGGTTTGGGAACAGAGATGCTGAACTGTGCCTTTTAGGGCTCCACAGGTCACATTTCTTAACTGTTACTGCACAGTTTAGTTGGCACTGTATCAGTCAAAGGATTTTCAAACATCAGCTAAACGTTAGAATTTGATACCCTCTTTTTTTGGTCAGATAAGTAAACTGATGCCTGAGATGAGGTCTCTTGGAAATAAAATTCACATGTAGTTGCTGCAGTCACAGAATTAAGATTGATATCTGAATCTACCTGTTCTTTATATGGTGCTTTGTAAAGAATCTTAATGTGTGTTACACAGTTTTAGAATTAGAGTTAATTAACGTCCGCTTTATGCTCTTAGTATTAGTTTAGACCTACTCCTCTGAACATGAGAATGATTGAAATTTGCTGACAGTCGTTTTACCTGGGCAAGTAGATTTCTGTAGTTTGACTCAACTGTAAAAGAGTAAGTCAGATAAACAATAATAAAGACTAAATATATTTGGTTTTACATTTTTAGTTTTTCTACCTAAAAGTAGCCTGCTATTACCTCAGCCTGGAATGCCCTTTATCCATCCCCCACAGCCCACTTTCTGCTTTTGGCTCTCTCATGACCTAGTTCAAATCTCACCTCCTTTGAGAAATATTTATTAATTTTGAGTCCCCCACATTTGTAGCACCACAGCATATCACCTTGTCTTAGCCCTAATTCTAGGTTGTTTTGTAGTTTGCTATCTACGTGTTTGCAATCCCTCAGCCAATGTGGGTCTTTACTCTGCCAGTGCTTTAAGTTGTGAAGATTTCCTTGAAAAGCAATTCACAAATATAAAATAATCTTTTTTTTATAGGTCAAGGAAGACAAAAATAAAACTAACCAATAAATACAAGAGCAAAGAATTGGAATTATGACCCACTGTAGAATCTGTAGAACCCTGTCCATTTGAAGATAGGTATGCATATCTGCAAATAACCTAACTTTTACCTTACAAGTGTAGAGATTCAGTTAAGGCTATTGTGAAGAAAATCAAAAGTTAGAAATGTGAGATTGATTCTTGGCTTTTCCTTCTCTCTCACCTCTTATATCCAATCAACAAGTCTCATCAATTTTATCTACTAAATAGCTGTATAACCCAGTAGTAGTGATTCTCAAACCTTAGCATGCATAAGACTCACCTGACAGACTTGTTAAAACAGATTGCTCAGCTCCATCCTCCAGGTTTCTGATTCCCTAAGTCTGCAGTATGGCCAAGAATTTGAATTTCTAACAAGTACCCAGGTGAAACTGAACCATACTTTGAGAACCACTGCTTTAACCCATCTCCTACTCTATTCTCCTTGCTTTTAACAAGGTTCACAGTTTCTACAAAAGGAAAAGAGACCCCTGAGTTACAACACAGTAAGATGACCCTAATCAGGCATAATAGCTAGGTTTGGTCCTCATCTTGAATGGTTTCCCTTGGTGGACAGTGGTTGTCTGAGGTTTTGAAATGATCCTTAACACATAGGAAAGCATCCTAAAGCATCTCTGGAGCGGTCTAGAGTGTCTCTAAATATGGACCAGCAGATGAGGTCATCGTTATGCTGGGAGTCAGAAGTAGAGGAGGGGAATGAAGGCTATAATCACTATCAAAGGGGTGTTTTCTGTAGACAAGTGAATGGAGCTATTGTACACAAACTCAGTGGTTGCCAAGCATGTGGCCTAATTATTTTGCCTGTATGAGCATGGCACGGAAGGCTCTCCTTAGAGGGCTTGATTCACACTAGTTGTGTTTAGTTTGACGTTAGCAAGCAAAAGCCTGGAGAATTTGAACCTCAGAGTGTTTACAAGTTCCTGCCTTCCAAATCTAGGATGTGATACAATTAAGTTGGAAAGACCACAAAACTAAAATATCACCCTTAGAAATAGTACAGCAATTACAACTGGTGAAAGACCAATGCAAGGTCCCTATCTTATTCAAAATATTGACAATATATGTGGGGACCTTGGGAGGTAAGAGGTCCATAATTTAAAAAGGTGAAAGATTCATATGATCTGAAGAGAAACCAGAATATAGGACGTCCATAATTTAAATCTAGGGGTTGGCCTCCCAGAGAAACTGCTCTCCCTAATCTATCTTTGGCTCTATCTATATTTAAAATGTTTGTAAAAGTTCATAACGTTGTATTGGTGACCAGGGTCTAGAATATTAAAGGAATGGAAGACTCAGCTAGGATGGACACACGACAAGGTGTTTTGCTAGCTTAGGGGAAACAACATTCATTCTGCAAGACAGGGCTGCAGGTGTTTTAGTACTCTTCAAATTCTCAGCAGCATGAGAAAACCATTAAGGTGGCTGGCCTGAGCCCTAAGGGTCAAAGGCTAGGAAACAGAGGGGCAAGAACTGCCACCTGGCCTCCAGGAGAGCAGCACCCTCCTCCCTGAGCACCATGAGATTAGAGAAGCTGTAAGGTTGCTGCCAATCCTGCATGATATTCACATTTGTTGTACAAGCTCTGGTGAGGCACAACTGAGGAAAAGTGACCCCCTCCCCCAAGAGACTAGTCCATGAAACAGGGTCTGCAGAGTCAAACAGAATGTTACAGATGAGGCTATGGGAGAAAAAATGAAGTCAGCTTAAAATAGACATAACTAGAAACAGGTTGGGAAGCATGGCTCACTTCCTGTTGGAGCAAAAGGTTAGAAAATAAGGCTGTGGGGATATCGGTTTTAGGTGTAATGTCTTAATTCTGCCAGACCTCTAACGCTCTACGAAGCACTGCCCTGCACAATATTCATTTGACCTAAGCCTTCTAAACCTGCACAGATGAGGGGAAAGGGAGCAGCTGAAAGGCTTGAAATCCTAAGAGACAAACCAAAATATCATAGGAGCTACAGACTGGAGCTCTACTAATTCAACAAAGGATAACTGTTGTTAGAAAAGATAAATCACAGTCCAGGCAATAAATGCCCCTCTAAAGCCAAAGACTTGGTAGGACAGCAGAGCAAGGTAGAAGGAAAGCAAACCTGAACTCTTGAAATTTAAAGAATAGTTCCAATGAAGAATCCAGTCATCCAGCCTTGGATTTTACAATTTCATTGAGATTTCTCAGAAATCATTTTAAGAGAACATACAGCTTAAGTAAAACATTTCTCAGTTCTATTTTTGATTTACATAGAATAAGGCATCATGTAAGTATAGTATATTACTGTTTAAATGTCCCTTATTATTTGTAATGATATCAGAAAGTTATCAGAGGCTGTAAAGGCTCCATAAAATAGCACATTTACATACTGTATTTCTCACCAGGGAGAGGGGTTGCAAAGCAAACGGTTTGGAAATGGGTGGGTTTGAACTATAAAAGCGCTATACAGTTGTTAGAAAATGTTTGTTTTCAGGCATAAGAAATTTTAGTGTTGAAGTTAACCGCAATCGTGCAGCACAAACAAATCAGAACACATATTTATTGAACTATATAACTATGTAAAGCACTGAACTAGGTACTATAATTCTTAAGGCTTAAGATTTATAGCTTTCTCTTACTCTTCTATAAATTTTAAAGTATAATCTACCAGAAAATAAAGTTCTTAAAATAATCCAAAATATTTTAATATAGTAATTACTATATCATTGGTAAATTGCTTCTGAAATTAATACCTTGCTTCTTCTTATTTGGGGGTTACACATTTTAATACCTATACATAAACCACTATAAACGTGTAACAAAAATGACTACTTTTTGTCTTTAAGTTGTCTGATTTTATTTTAGCAAACATCTTTTTTTTTTTTTTTAAGTGTGATATTAATGATAGCACAGACATGATAAACAAGTCTCTGGACAATGTAACAAACAGAAGACTCAAAAACCAAGTGCTCCTTTATTTTACACTATGTTGAATGGCCACATCTAGCATACTCATGCCAAGCGTTTAATAGAATGCAAATTCATACAAATACCCTTGAGTGAAATCTACTGTGGTTTGTCTTGGATGCCGCTGACACTTCCTTAAATGGCTTTTTCAAACAGAAAAAGAATGAGAATAAAAATATACATCTAGAATTTACCTTCTGTACTAAAAAGGCTGATTTGCATTCATTTTATATAATAAATGTTTTATTATACACATTAAGAAACAGAATACAAATGCTGTTAGGATTCTAGGCTAATTTTGGAACTATCATAGTTTCAGGAATTAGCCTAATTGACTTGTTATTGTAACAGATCCTGAGAGAGCATAATTATTTTTTAAAATATATTTTTTAAAAAAACACAATATTCATAAAAATACAATAGTTTTATGTTTTTCTCTGTGAATAAAATTATCCTAATTCTCTAACAACATCCCTTTTGCATTAACAAAACCAAGGATTCCACTTAGCAACTATGAAGAAGTAGTTCTTAGAAAAGACAAATCATAGTCCAGGCCATAAATGTCCCTCTAAAGTCAAAGACTTGGTAGGATAGAAGGAAAGCAAACTTGAGCTCTTGTACTTGAAAGAATAGTTCCAATGAAGAATCCAGTCATCCCAGCCTTGGATTTTACAATTTCACTGAGATTTATCAGAAATCATTTTAAAGAAACTTACAGGTTAAGTAAAACATTTCTCAATTCAACTTTTCATTTGCATAGAATAAGACACTTATATTACTCTGTTTAAATGTTCCTTGTTATTTGTAATGATATTTCCAAATAATTTTCTCTTTACTATGAAATAAGTATTAATATTCCCATTTTATAGATGAGGAAATTAAGGTAAGACAGGTAAAGTGACTCAGGGAGTCAGAATGGATAGAGGGAACAAAGACGGGACTTAGAGACAAAAGAACCAGGGTTTAAATATAACACAGTCACCTGCTAGCCTTGAGCAAGTCCTTTTACCTGGGCCTTGCACTTGTAAAATGAGGATAATACTACCATCTAACTCTCAAATAGTTGATGTAAGGCATAGGCAAAGCACCTAGCAGAAAGCCTAGTTCATAGTTAGCCATTCAACAAACATCAGCTCTCCCACCAATCCACGATTCCACGGTACAATGCGTATAATGCTGTTGTGAGGTAAATGAGATAATGTAACACAGGTAGAGTGCCAGCAAGTACATGCCCTAACAGCAAGTTCTCTCCCCTAATATTCCCTCCCTTATCCTAGGCCCCACAGTTACCAAGAGGCTGAGCCACAATCAAATCTAAACCTTAGTTCTACTATAGAACTGCCTCAGTGCACACACACAGTTTATGATACCCTATGTAACTGCAAAAGCTAATTTAACCTAGCTGTTTAATCAGATGTTATTTTAATATGCTCCCAGTAAAATCAAATTCATTTCGAGGGTACCTCTACTTTTCAGTGATCACAAAAGTGATTAATATTTCTGACTTGAAAATATGTATTTTTCAATACATATTTCTACTGACATTTCTGCAATATATATTCTTAATATTTTATAAACTATTATAACTCAAAAGATAGTTAAAAATCTATTCCTTAGGATATCATATGCTTAAGTATTTACATGACTCCATTTGATATACTGAATTCAAAGATATTCAGTAGCCTTTGCCTTTTTCCTATTTCCTCCCAAATAAAATAACAAAGGTAGTAAATGTCGTAAGCAAATATAGATATGCATAAATGAAACAGATGTGTGAAAAATGTGGACCAGATCTGCATTTATGAGACAATGACCTTCAAAACTGGCAGGGAGCTGTTAACAATGTTCCTCACAGGGGAGCAATTATACTACAACCCTCCTATGTATATGTACTTTCATTTCTCGAGGTCTACAAATAAATTTGCATATCAGAAAGAATAAAAGAATAGTCTGGTAACTGTGGCAACCTTCACTGAGAGGGCATAAGGCATTTTCATCACCTTAATCATCACATCCTAAATGCCAGATCAGTGTAACTGATGCAATATGAAAGGCTAGGCCAATTCTTTGACAGAATTTCCTACAACTGAAATTTACCAAATGTGGCTATTAGGACTCTAACCCAGTGATACATTTCTGATTCTGTAATACCCTAAGTGGTCCCTAATTAACTCAAGAAGCACTGAAATCTTTCTAAAATAGGTAACTTATTTAAATAAAAACATGGCATACAATACTTTAAAGAAAAAGTTCAAATTATTACCAAAATTAAAAAATATATATACAGTACTGCAATTCCTAAGATGTTGGAAATGTCGCTTTTAACCTAATGAGTAGCTCACAGTTTCTTTCAATATTGATTTAAAGACCTCGTGCCCAGTATCTGACAAACAAGCATGCGCACACACATACAGAAATATACAAGGAGAAAAGTTGGTAAGAAAAACTCAATCTCCAATGCTCAAACAAGCCATATGCACAAAATACTGATTTCACACAAGATACTGTCTTTTCTTACATTTCCTCACATGGGTAAAAACAAAAGTAGTTCACAATAGTGGTGCCCCAAAATGACAATATTCCATACACTTTAGAATTCTAGTGTTTAGATTTCATGCTAGAATCCCAATGTACAATCATTAACATGTCTAGACAGTAGACACTTACTACAGTATGGTCATGTTACACCAAGCTAAATTGTTTAATTTTATTTTTAATTTTTCTAAATTCCTATAACATTAAATTGTAATAATGTAAAAAAAGACCATCAGGGGAAAAAACACAACCATAGTAGAATACAGCAAGCATAAATCCAGTAAGTCCTGATTAACTTAAAGTATTTTGTAATGGTAATAATAAAAACTACCCATAACTATAACAGCAATCAACCAACCTTCAAGTTTCCACTAAGTGGGCAAAATAACCAATTACCTTATTGTGATACGTTAAAACCACAGGGTTATCACTGGTGGAGTGGTGATGTGAATTGTTTCATTTGTACTCTACATCTTGGCAAAAGTTAATGACCCACCCTGGAAATTTTATGTCACCATATGTATACTCCAAAAGTATTTTACATCTCATGAAGTCTAAATCTCACACTGCCCTTGATACGATATTGTGTAAATGCTGTAAATTTTAAAACAAAGGAATATTAATACTTTAAAAGCTCTAGACAATGTATTCGAATGAAAATGTCAACTCAATGTTTTCTCCTCCACCACTAAAAAACAAAGAAAACTGTATATGACACATAAAGATACAAAAGAAACAAAAAGTAGTATGCCACTTTTTCAGTAAGGAAATAATACATAACATCTCTATCATATTCAACTACAAAAATCCTTTCATTTGATGGCTAGCATCTTTACGACTGCTTAATCTGTATTTAAACGGCCTTAAAAAGAGATTTTTGTTCTCTTTCTCTACCCTCATGGATCTTTGGCAGCAGTCAGCACTTACGTCCAGAGCTGGTTTGGGTGGGGGTGGAGGGGATGGTAAAAAAGGGAAAGTGGAGAGAAGACTGAACTGAGCACCGAGTCAGCAGAGAGCAGCTGCTCCCATACAATACCCAGCGTCTTTCTCACACACCGCTATTTTCCGCTATTGAGCACTGTCAGCAAAAAACAAATAGGGGGGTGGGGGGAGGCAGGGAGACAAAGAGTAGGACCCAGGCCGACAGTTTTTGTCTGCCACATCTGAGGCGAGAAGCCCTCTCTGGTTTCTTGGTGCTAATAGGGATCAGGTGAGACCCCTCCGGCTCCAACTCAATTTGCTTCTCCAGAAAGAGCAGTTTCTGGCAGTGAGCGCAGGATCCTTCCCGCAGCTGAACTCAACACCGGAGCACTATCAATGTTTTCTATCTCTGACTTTATAAAGGAGGAAAGAGGGTTGGGGCTGCATTCCTGGGAAAGGCTACTACTGACGTGCCACACAGCAGTAGTGAAGGGACATAAGCCAGAGGTTGTAAAAATCCCTTCAAAAATACCAGAAACGCTGTGCAGCATTATCGTATTGTTGGCGTTTTGTGTGTGTGTGTTTTTTTTTAAGTCACAGATTGTTTCTCGCCACTGTCAACCCTCAAATCGCTGGGACTTGTTGCTAAATCTTCACCTCACGCCCCCTGCCCCCCCCCCGAATTGCCCAATAGAATAAGATTTGGGGAGCGAACAGAGGGAGGGGGGCCTAAATTTGTAAAGCCCAGAGGGCTGGCTGGGCTCCCTTCAATAGGCCACTCTGCATGGGCTGCGCGTTCAGTTGTACCTTCGGAGAGCTCTGACTCACAAATGCTGGGGGTGCGGGGGATTATGACATACACCATTATCATCCCAACCAAAGAGATAAGAAAAGCCTGCTAGCGGACCTTGGCGGGCCGAGCAGCCAAAGCCTGCGCCCCGCGACGGGGCGGCCGGGGAAAGAGCTTCCAGCCCTGCCCACCTCTCCCCGGACGCTCGCCGAAGGTACCACCCACCCGGGCGGACTCCAGGAGCCAGGATGGAGCGCCCTCACCTTGGAGAGAGCAGGGAACGAGTTGGGGGTCCGGGACACAGGGACTCACCCCGCAGCAACGCCAAGAGCCCTGTGCCCGGCCCCGGACAGGGTCTCTGGTGAAGGCGCCCTGCACCGGGGCCGTCCTCCGCAGCCAGCAGCGGACAAAGCACTGGGGTGTGGGGCGACCCCCGGGCGGCGGCCGCGGACCAAGTTGGCCAGACTAGGAGGACAAGGGGGTCCCGCGGGCGGGTTGGCGCGGCACTGACCTGGATGGTGCAGGTGTACTCGCTGTCGTCCAGCAGCCGCACAGTGCAGCTGTACTCGCGCTCCAGGCTCCTGCTGCTGCCGCTCATCAACCTGCTCAGCATCTTCCCGCCCGCCCGCCTCCGGGAGACGCGGCGGCTCTGCGGACCCTGGACCAGGCGCCCCTCAACCCGGCAGCTCCGCGCCGACCCCGGGCACCTGCACCATCACCCCAGCCCGGTCGCCGCCGCTGACTCCTGCTGGCCCCGCTCCTCCTTCTCCTCCTCCTTCCCCGTCACCGCCTCCCCCAACCCAGAGCAAGCGCCGCGCTCTCTCTCTTCAATGCCCCAATGCTGGTGCCCAGCTCGTGGGGCGGGGCCTCGGCCGGAGGGGGCCCAATGGGGGTCAGCGCGGCGGAACCGAGTGACAGACGGTACAGCCAATCGAAATAGCGCACTGCGATGACCGACAAGTTGAAAAAGCAATCACGGGAAAGCAATCAGACCGAGCCAAATCGGACCAGCCCTCTGGCATCCCAAACGAGGGGCTCTTCTGCTCCCTGCGGTTCCTACAAATGCTCTTTCGCGTCCCCCGAGCCAGGTGTAAACACCCGGCTGGATTGGCGCCTGCTGTTTGGAATATATTAGGGCTCTGTTTTAGAGACTAAATTCTACACTCTGCAACGCCGCGGTTCCCGCCCTCTCAGGAGCCGGGGCGGTGCGAGATCATAATCCCTGCACCTGCAGAATGCAGGCTCTGATCTAGGCGGCTGCCCCCACCTGCGCTCTACCCCAGGTCGGGCCCGACAGCCTCTCTGCTCTAGCCCTCTTATTTTGGAGAACATCTGTTTTACAGGAGCTACTTAAGAAAAAGCTGCAGGATTCGCAGAGGTCCTTAAGCACCCGAGTTTAACCCCTAGAAAATCCTCCACTCCAACACCCTTTGCCTCTTTTTATTTTCAGAAGACAAAAGGAAGAGATTGAGGCATACTCCTTCAGCCGGTATGGAGCAGAGGAAGCTATGGATCATTTCCTTGCACCTTTAGAACTAGAATTATGTCTTCAGACTTCATCAACAAAACACAGAAAAAAATTGTCTCCTGTCCTCTGTGCCCCCACGTCTAAAAACCTCATGTTTTTTACGAAATTTGATGGAAGGAAATGTTATAAAAGAATCTTTATCAACACAGAACAGTAATGCTGCAATAAATACATTAACTGAAAAATAATGAAATCTGCATAATTTCCTATTATTTTCATAATTTACTCTGTACTTACTTATTTAGGCACATAAAAATGAAAGCCTGGGGGCAGCCCATTAGCTTAATTGGTTAGAGCACAGGTGCTCTTAACAACAATGTTGTGGTTTGATCCCCACATGGGCCACGGTGAGCTGTGCTCTCCACAACAAGATTGAAACAACTACTTGACTTGGAGCTGATGGGTCCTGCAAAAACACACTTAAAATAAATAAAAGTTTAAAAAAAAAAAAGAAATGAAATGAAACCGTATATTAACCTAGAAAAACATCCGACCTTTAAAGTGTGCTTCTTCTCTAGTGTCTTTGGATTTCAGTATTTCTTCCAATTTATGTGCTTAGAACCAACCCCCACTTTCAGTTATCACCTAAGTAACCTGGATTGCTCTCCTTATAAACTGCATTCTCCCTATGGCATTCAATAGCTATAAGAGGAGGTTCCTCTCGTCAATGCAATCCTGGAGGAGTTAGTTAAGAAACTAGAACCAGTGAGTCAAGTAGTCTAGCCATAAAACCAGGTGTGAGCTGAGCTACTCTGTAGCTCCAGCAGGTAGCCTGGTGGCTGCAACATAATAGGTATTCAATAAAGATTTGTTAAGTGATGTAAATGGAATTTATAATTAATTTCAGGAAGGTCTTGAAGACAAGTGAAATTATTAATATGCCGAAGTGATATTCTGTAATGCTCAACTTTGTTTTGTAGATGAAAGAAGATGATGCAAGACCTCAGACAGGCAGAACTTTTGTTGAAAGAAAAGTTGTGATTTGTTTCAGAATCTACAAGAGCAAGAAAAAAATATCCCAGAAGCTAGAAGAAGGCCTGAAATGTGATGGTAGGGACGTGTCTCTAACAGGTTATGTAAATAAGCAGCTGTTAGAATAAAAAGGCAAAGCACCGTAAATCCAGAGAAGCTCTAAGGAACTGAATGCAGTCTATTTTTCAAAATACGACTATAGATGAAATGAACAGGGATGAAATTGTAGCTTCTGTATACGAATGCTTAGCCTAAGAAAATCATGTTTTAGATGCTCACCTCATTGAAAGACCAGTTAGATATTCATCTATGCTTAGGCATATCCATAAAAAGCTTCCAACTCTCCCTTACTCTCTGCTACAGAACATTTTGTTAAGAAAACAGAGGATGGACAAATAATAGAAGAAAAGCAAGAATCAATCAGTTTTTGGTTAGATGTGTGCCTCTATAAGGTTCAAGAGCAGAAGCCTTCAGGGAAATAAAAAGAAAAGGCTCATATAAAATCAAACTGAGGAATACTTTGTTTACCTTTGTTTCTCTAGGGAGCAGGGGGCCCAGGATAGAAAGAGTTTGTTCAATAAAAGCCCTCATGTACCCTTGAGAATCAGATTGATCAGATTGTCATAGCTTAATGAGTTTTTTAGTATAAAAGAGGCCATATTTAAAATAAAACTCCCAACTACAATGGCTCTGAGTCCCACCTTCCAATTTATCAAGATGTCAGTCCTCTTTAGAGTTTCCCTCTTGTCTCTACTACCGTCGAGTCCCCAGGGGAGGTACTGTCACCCACATATGCCTGAAATAACTAAACTACTCCTGCCTCTGCTTCAGATGTCCCATACCCTGATGTTTTGGGACATTGAGCTCTCTCCAGCCAGTGCAACGTTCAGCATCACCTTGGGATTTGGCAGGAAGGGGCTCTGCCCTCTCTTCACCAGATTACAAACAAAGGCCCTTCTCCTCAAAGTCTCCTCACAGCACAGCTAAGACCACTGTTTTGTATATAATATTAGAAAGGAAAAATAATCCCAAGTAACCTGCAGGTATGACATGGCTCTCAAAGCCCTTATGGACTTCCAGCTTGGGTCCATATGGCTGAAGATAGTTCTCCTCTCCATCAAGAGTTCCTGGGACCATGTCTTGGGCTTCACAGCCCAACCACTGTGACGCTGAGAAGAAAACAACTCTCCTCAACCAGTATAAGGTCCACTTTCAGCATCCCATTTTCTGTCCCACGTGCTGCCTCTTTCTAGGAAGGCCATTCAGTTTATGTAGATTAATATTCAGTACACATTGGTTAAAAAAAGACATAAAGGGGAAAGGCAGCAAAGATATGAGACATAGCCCAAAGAATATAGGCAAAGGAATATCTACTCCTTTAAAGGAAACCCCACCCGCCATCCCCATGGGTGTGATCTTGACCTCTGACCCAACTGGGCTACCCCTTGGGACATCAGCATATTTCTCACAAAGATTGAGTTCTTCAGTCTTTATGTACAGATCCAGGTAGAGCCTCACCAAAGCCAGTCCAGTCCCTTGCATAATTACTTCTCTGATAAACAGTGAGGATCATGCCTATCCTTGCTTTCCTGTATTCTTTAAATTGCAGCTTCTATTCTCCAAAGAGCAAGAACTCAAACAAAGACATTCATATCTCCACAGAAACAATATATTGACACATATATTGTCTAAATCTACAGAGAGGAGAAACAGTCTGTTCTCTTCTGCATCAATGTCTGCAAAGGCAGTGCTGCTGCTCCACACGAAGATTTGCATATCCAAATAGAGCACTCCGCCTCTCAGTCTAAAGCAGCTACATTCAGGTTAATGGGTACTTTATAGTTTTCCAAGAATAATAAATGTATACTTACTTCAATATGAGTGGTTAAACAATTCCCGTAGTTTTCCCAGAGCAATCTACCTCTGAAGAAATGTTTGTTTTCTCTTGGATCAGGACAGAACACCACCTACAGTTTAAGAGACAGCTTGCCTTCTACCAACCCTTAGGATTTTCAGTTTAGCCCCCATTACACTTAGAAGTATTTTTTATGTGGAAATATGAGCAGTGTGTGTGCTTTTTTTATACCAAACTACAAATATTTATTGAGCATTGACTATATGTTAGGCATGTACTCTGTGACAGCTTTCTAGAATACATAAGACATAGCCCAAAGAATAGGGGGAAAGGAAATGTACAAACCAAGAAGTTCACAATCTAGGAGAGAGTGTTAGATGTGTGTACAATTAGCCATAATACAACACATGGAGCATGAGCGAGGTGCTGTAGAAGAACAAATGGTATAATTATTTAAACATGGGAGACAGTAAGGCCTTACAGGGAAGGCATTTGAGTTGGGCCCTAAGGAATGGAGTAGTATCATGATAGGTGCAGACAGTAGGAGACGGATACGAGGTGAAGAGTGACGTTTTAAGTAGAGGAAATAGCATGAGCAAACACACAGAAGCACAAATGTATATAGCATGTTCTAGAAATTGCAAGTATTCCTGTATGGATAGCATATGGGGTGCATTGGCAGAAGAAAGGAACTGAGGCCAGATCATATAGGACCTTCAATGACATGCTTAGGAATGTGGGCTCTGTTGTATAGATATTGGGGGGTGGGCATACGACATTTTAAAGCAGAGAAGTGATAGGATGGATCTGTTTGGAAACATCATTTTGATAACAGTGTGAATGACTAAATTAGAGCAAGATGAGATTATTTATTGGAGTAAAAATGCATTCTGAAAACAATAGAGTGTCTTTAATGAGGCATCAGAAGCATTTATAATAGGTCTCTCAGATGTCGTTGACAGGCTTTATTATATTCTCCAATTATGGTTCATTTTCCCTATATTTCCAGCTAGTCTTCAGCCATTGTTTTAGGAACAAAATATATATGAAACAAAGCAAATTAATTCATTTATTCAAAAAAATTATTGTCAGTCTACTATGTGCAAGTCCCTATGCCAGGTGCTGAGAGAATTCAAAGATGAATAAAACATACTTCCAATCCTCATAGAATTTACAGGCCCATGCAATCTGCAAAATTACTTCAATAACATTTATTAAGTATTCAGTTTATGTAGATTAATATTCAGTGCACATTGGTTAAAAAAAGACATAAAGGGGAAAGGCAGTAAAGATATGAGACATAGCCCAAAGAATATAGGCAAAGAAATATGTAAACAATAGAAAATCAGAACAGCCCATACTTCTTGATTAATAGTGTCAATTGACAACTTGTTCTGCAAAATGAGATCATTAACATTATACAGTCTTCTACCCTCCATACTCCAATTCCTAATTTTTGTGGTTTATATTATTTCTATTTTGTCAGGGTTTATAATATTTACAGTTTTGGGCAACCATATTTCCTTTAGTTGTTAAGTCTCATTTCTGTAATCAAATGGGTTCAGTGTTTACCACCTGTCCTTTTATCCTAGCATCATCATTCCTGGGTTTTTTATTTTTATTCACATCCTGGTAAGTGGAAATTATTTGCTAAGCAGTTTGTTCGAGAATGGCTAAGGCCATGTTCCCTGAGTGCTTTATTGTCTGCCTGTTGCCTTTATACTTGAACAAATTCTTGAATAGAAATACTACTTGTGGTTCACACTAACTTTCCCTCAGAATTTTGTAGACATGGCTCCTCTGTTTCTTTTTTTCCTTGATATTTGCTATGGAGAAGTCTGAGATGAGTCAAAACTTTTCCCCTATAGGCAATTTTCTTTTCTTTCAAGATGGCTGACGGATCTATATATTTAACACTGAAGTTCAAGAATCAGAATGTATCTCTATGTTAATTGTTCTGAATCAATTTTCCCTTGTGTAAGATGGGTGGTTTTTTGTACAATAGCTCTTATTATTTTTGAATTTGATGGGTTCTCTCCCTCTGGGACATTAATTAGCCCGATATTGAATCGTATTTGACTATATCTTTCATTTATTTTAAATTCTTAAATCTCTATGCCTTTTTCCTCTTTACTCATTGTGATTATCCCAAGTCTTTTCTCCATGCCATTAACCTGCCAAGTCTATTTTGTTCCTTGCTGTTGAAATTTATTTCTATCATCTGTAATGATATTATTTTAGTTCTTAATCATTCTATTGCTTTAATGTCTCAACTTGTATCTCTTATTCATTATTTCTTACTGTTTTTTTGGTTTTTTTTTGTTTTGTTTTGTTTTGTTTTGTTTTGTTTTTTAGCACAAAATATGCTTCTATTCTCTGGGTTGTGACAAAGAGTCTCTCCTTGACCAAACATTAGTCAAGCTCCTCTGAATCCTCTTCCCAACTAAGTCTCAACTTCTGGACTTTTTTCCATCTTTTAGATTTTTGTCTGTCCTTGCGTCACCCAATTTTAGCAAGAATCCTGTTAAGTCAGTTTAGCCAGAATCCCACAAACTCTGATCACCCTTAATATCTTACCAAACTCTTCATTCCCCAACATCTCCCAGGTGATGTCAGATCACCTTGGCCTGTCTTCAGCAAGAATCTTTTTAGGTTGGTTTAGCCAGAATCGCTCCTGATCCTTGATGTTTCCTTTTAGTCATTTTCCATCCACAGATACATACACTGCCCCATCCCCACCCTGTTCCTTTGCTATACATTCTTACTTTTCCTTGTTATATTAAGAATCGAGCCCAGTTCTATACTGAACTGAGGTCTCTTTCCCCCTATTGCAATAGTCTTTTTTAATAAAATCTGTTTTTAACCTCTTGAACTAGTGTCCAGTTCAAGTTTCTTTAACAGTTGTCTTTGTCTAAAACGAGATTCTTCACCTGTCTTTCAAAAATCATGTTTCTTTCCACCATGTTTGAATGATAGTCATGTCATTATATTTCATCAGTTCATGCTTCAGACTTTCCATTTTCTCTGATATGTACCAGTTTATCTTCCCCCAGGTTGAGTTTGAAGTTGTTCTCTAACGATATTCTCTAACATGAGGATTCAGGATAAGGGGAAGAAAGGAGAGAAGCTGGGAGAGTGTTGCTCTTATTAACATTGCTCTCTTGTGAGATTCAGTTCAATGGCCTAGCTCAGCCCAATCTAACCAGCCAGAAATATATTATACTCTTGTGTAATTTGTATCAGTCGTTCTGCTCAGCCTAGTAACCTGAGAAATGGAAAGCTCTGGAGGCCCTCATTGTCTCTGTTGAGGTCCTGCATATATGGAGGCTTCTATTTTAAAACAATTGTCTCATATTTCCTCATTCCTCCAGCCTCCCCATGGTTGCTTATCTACACCTTCAGAAGTCTTCTTCACAAGTTAGTGAAGGAATAAGGGCGAATCCTCAGAATGTTGTCAACTCCCCCCATACGCTTTTCCTCTCAATCTGCTTCTGAGGAGAAGGATCAGGGTGAGGAGTTATCGTACCTTACTACACCAGAATATTTTGTTCTTTTTCTTGACCACTTTTTTTTTTTTTTTTAACATTTTATGTATGTGTAAGATTTCATCCTGGTAAATTTTGGGTTTAGTTAATGCATTTTTGTTTTTATTGTTCATTTCATTAGGTATTGGTGGGTAGAAAATCGATAACCCTGCCTAATTCTTCTATACTTACTCAGAAGTTTATCATCTAAGCTCACCTAGGTTTAAAGTAGTTGCTAACCAAAGATATTGTCACAAAGATGTTCAAATAGGAAAGAAAGGAAAAATAAACATTGCATAGTGCACATGCTAATTATTCAGTAAATGTCCTCAGAATTAATTTTAACGTTTCCTTGGACACAATTCAGTTAATTAAAACTGCAAATCATTATTATATCTTATCATTTCAATTTTTCCATTTTAGTACTGAGGGAGCTCTCACCATGCCAGAAAATCTGCTGGGTATTTTATATATATTATCTAATTGAATCCTTTCAACACTATGGCAAAGTTGCGCTATTGTTATCATTCCCATTTTATGGATGAGGAACTTTCAGTGTAGTGTCGTAAGAATACAGCAACCAAGAGGCAAAACCAGGACTCATATATCCAAGTGTATGGTGCCAAAGACTGTGCTTTTAACAACTACACTACATAACCTTCTTTTTAAGGAAGTTAGTGGAAAGAACATTGAACTTGAAATTAGAAGATTTGAATACAAGCCCCAGATCTAACATTATATGCTATGCAATCTTGGCAAGTCATTTGAACTCCATTTCTCATTTGTAAAATGGGGGTAATAATGTCTTTCCTGGTTGTTCTGAAAGTCATAAGACTTTTGCTTAAAAATGGCAAATAAAACACATGCATTTATCTCTGTGCTTACTCCAAATCCACTAAAACAACAGTAAAGTGATTTTTTTTAAAAGCATAAACTACAAGACCAATGAGAATATGGAAGAACCACAGCAATAACATTTTAGAAACCAGAAACCTATGATGGTAATAATTAACTGAGCAGACTCAAGCAAGTTGAATTCAAACCCAGCAAAGGGGAAAGCTGAGAAGCAATTTGATATGCATGTAGAAGCCACTAAATATTTAGAAATTGATACACCAGGTGCTTTTGGAAATGAACACAGAATTGAAAACAGGAGAATTGTTTGAAAGTCCATTTAAGAAGCAGTTCCCTTCTCCAACTCTGTGCAGCCAAGAGACTTCTTTTCTCCACTTCATCAGAAGACTCAAGGGCAATTCTCTGGAAAGAGCAAAACAGAGTTTCTAAACTGGAGGTGAGGTCACCAAAATTTTAAGAAATTTAAGTAATACCTCTAACATAAAACCTACAGACCAAAACAACAACAAAAAGGTAAGTTGGAGGATGGAAAGACAAAGCAGAAGCAAGAAAATTTTCAAAAAGAAAATTATTACTAATTACCCTAATACAGATAGAAGAGATATGGCATCCCTTAAATAAATAAAGGATGCTATGGGGGGAGGGGGAAATCATTCAGGGAATTTAAAAGAGAGCCTTTATAAATGTAAAATAACAAAGTAGGATAAATGAAACATAAAACTGAATAGAAACAGGAAAATGTGGAGAGCAGGAAATTATCAAAGGCATAATTCAAGAAAATTTTCTACACTGATGGACATGAATTTCCCAATTTAGAGGGCCTACCAAGTGTCCAGAAAAATGGATATAAAGAAATCCACACCATGATACAGCATTGTGAAATTTCAGAACACAAGGAACTTAGAAATAAGCTTCCAGAAAATAAAAATGTTACAAGCAGTAGGATTACATTGTACTTCTCAACAGCAACACTGGAATCAAGAAGATAGTAGAGCAATATCTACAAATTCTAAGGAAAATGATTTCCAACCTAGACTTCTATATCCAAATAAACTGTCAATTGGGTAAAAAAGACACTTTAGACATGCAAGATCTTTTAATAATTCAACTTTTATGCACCCTTCCTCAGGAAGCTATTAGAAGATGGGTTTTCCAAAAATATGGGAGCAAACCAAGAAATAGGACCACATTTATAGGTAGATTGTGTTGGGTTATATTGCCTGCCACTCTCTATCAGGATTAGAATTTTACTTCCCATCCCACTGACATCAAGCTTGGCCATTGGTTTACTTTGAACAATGAAATGTAAGTGGAAATGGTGGATATCATTGCTCTTTTTTCCCCAAAAGATTGGTTTGGCCCAACTGAAGACTGATCTGGGTCCTGGGGAGAAACCAACATGGAGCAAAGCTGCAGCCAACCCAGAAACGATATCTAATGAAAATAAGAAATAAATCTTTTTTGTTGTAAACCACTGAAATTTCTCAGTCATTACTGTAAAAGGAAGGAACGAAGGAAGGAAAGAAGGAAAGAAGGGAGGGAAGGAGGGAGGGAGGGAGGGAGGGAGGGAGGGAGGGAGGGAGGGAGGGAGGGAGGGAGGAAAGAAAGAAGGAAGGAAGGAAGGAAGGGAGAAGTATCAAAATCTGACTAATATATGTAGGTTCCTGGAAATGGGACTTCACAAAAGAAGGAGAATAATGATGAAGTTTTATCCCAGAATAACAGCTGTGAAGCAAGTCTAGGGAAGAATCAAAGTCAAAATGGAGAAAATCAGTAGGCTCTCAGGTATTTAAAAACAGGTGAAAGATTTATGTGATCTGAAGAGTCTTAGGTATGCTAAAGAAGATGAAATTGATAGACTACTTAATGTGTTTGACTATATTGCAAAGAAATACACTTTTTGGGGAGAATTTGTTTAAGAATTAGCAGTAATTATATTAAAACAAAGTAAAACAAAACAAAACAAAACAAAAAAAAGCATTCATTAACTCCAGGAAAAATGAAAAGGAAAGGCAATCATAATATATAAGCATTTACATAGTCATAATAGTATAAATATTGATTTGATTTAACCAACATTATGATACAACTATATTGGAAGAATGGATAGGAAACTATGTACATGTGTGGTTGAGGTAGGCTGGGGATTGATGTAGTTGAAAGATAATACATCTTTCATAGATACACCTAATTTTCTTCAAATCAAGAAGGAGCAAGATAAGCATACAATATAGAAATATTGAGACAACTACCAGAAGGAACAGCTAAGATAGCTGAAAGTTGTTGCCTCTGGAGGTGGAAGCTGAGAAAATTGGGGCCTAGGGAATTGCTGTTGTAGTCCGTATAGAACTATTTGACTCCTTAACTATGTGCATGTCTAATTTTGATAAAAATAAAAACGAAAACATTGCAGCACAGGAGCAGCTTGAGACTTAAAAACTCAAAAGACACAAAAATAAAATTAGTAGAATAAACCAATGTAGCACACCTTTACACACCAAAAGAAAAGAAAAAAGAAAGAAAGAAAAATGAAAAAGAAGAGGCTATTTGAAAGCATTTGTAAACTATAAAGCACTGGAAACATTTACAGTGACTGGAAAAAGTTAGAAGACTGAGTAGTGTGGAAGCAGAAGAATATAGTGGGTAAGAGCATGGGCGCTAGGTTCAGACAGCCCATGGTTTAAATTCTTACTCTGCTATGTACTAGTTGTGTGACCTTAGGACTATTGCTAAGCTTCAGTTTATCATACGGAAAGCAGGGAGAATAATGGTCCTCCTCTAATAGAGTTGCTATGAGAATGAAATGAGATAAGCACTTGCAGAAAGAAAACACTGGGAAAGTTTTCGCTAATATTAATCTCTTTCACGCCCTCATCTCCTTGATGGCTAAAAGGCAATCAGTAGAAGGGAATATCTGAAGCAAAAATCTGTGATGATACACAATCTGGAGAACTAGCCACTGAATAATTGAAAACTGTGCATGGTGGTCATTTCAGCCCCGGTAATTGATAAGCCAATTGCCTTAGAACTACAGCTGCTTCTTGCTTTTCTTTGTCCCTTTCCCTTTCCGTTTCCTCCTTCATTCCTAACCATTGTCATCATCTTTCACCGCACATGGAGCATCTCATTCGTTCAGCAAATGCACTTCTTTTAGTCTCTGATTCCCAAGTGCTCAGCTTATCTACCTACATAATTTAGACATCAAGTTAAGGTTGTAGATATGAATGAAGTTTTTTCCTGCAACAAGAAGTTGTTATGATCAATGGTAGGTAAGGAGGCTTATTAATCCAAGAGCAACCACAAGCACATTTGACCGGCGTCCAACTCTCACAGAAGATCATTTTCCTCGGCAACTGGTGCAATTCTGATTCCAAAAGCCATTCTACCTCCTTAATCTGATAATCAATCACAAGACGTGATTTTTCAAATTAGATTTTTATGTCATGCTAAATAAGACTAGTTCTTTTTTGTGTGCTAGGAAGCAGGTGTTTTAAGGACATGAGAGAGAAAGAGGAAACTTCCAGTGTCTTAGAGTTTATTTCCAGGAGAAACCTAGGATTTCTGTAAGAAATATAGATCTTTTTATTTTCTTCTACCCGTCACTCAGAGATGTCGCCAGGACTGACATAAGGCACTCTTAAGAACCACTATTCCTTCATTGAGAGAAAGCCTGGAAGTTAAATGGTGCTTTCTGTGACTCAAAGTTTAGAAGACCAAAGAAACTGCCTAAAGGACTGTCTCATTGCCTCATAGACACCCTGGTTTTCTTTTCTCCCTCCTGCTCCCAGCTTTTTTTATCCTTCTTATCCACACAGGTGGGCCCATTGGACCAGAAGGTTCCATCTAATCCAGCTCTAGGACCGTCCAGAACAATCTTTATCCCAACATCCAGTGCAATTTGCCATTGCTGCTATGGTTCTGGTCTCATGCTGCATTTCTGACACAGAGGTCTGTCCTATTTCTAAGATCTGGCCCCACTTCTACTATCCGAGTTCCTTTCTGGTTCCTTTAACTGGCTCCCTTGTCTTGATACACTGCAAAATCACAATCCCTCTGAGAAAGGATTAACATGCCCTTACTAGTCCCTATGTAATCGGTGCATTAAATTAATTAGACCATACATTATATAGTACATGCTATGTATAATCGTACATAAATTATTTACCCCATGCTTATAAGCAAGTACATATTATTAAGATATTGCGTGATACATTAGATGAAGTCGTACATAACACTATTCCCAACATGGATATCCTTGACCAAAGTTATTGCTTGAAGTTACATAGTACATAATATGATTGGTTCGTACATACCCAATTAAGTCAAATCATTTCGAGACAACACCCATATCACCTCCAATAGGTTATCTCTCAACTACCAACTCACGTGAAACCAGCAACCCTTGCGAGAAGGATCCCTCTTCTCACCCCGGGCCCATAAACCGTGGGGGTTTCTAAACTTGGGGTATAAATGACATCTGGTTCTTTCTTCAGAGCCATTCACCTAAAATCACGTATTCTTTCCTTTTAAATAAGACATCTCGATGGGTTAGTGACTAATCAGCCCATGCCGACACATAACTGTGGTGTCATGCCTTTGGTATCTTTAATTTTTAGGCATATGCTTGGACTCAGCTATGGCCGTCAGAGGCCTTAACACAGTCACACAACTTGTAGCTGAGCTTAAATTGAACCATGCTTGGACGCGCATCAAAATCAAAGGGTAAATGAAATGAATGGTACAGGACATAACAATCAATCGAGCATGGAACAGTAACTTCCAACATGCAAACTAAGATGTGGCCAATTACAGATGATGTTACAGCAAATAGCCCCAGATCAAACAGCAGCCTGTTTGTCTAGATCTCTGAATATTCCCTTTCCTGGACTACCTAGCCCTGTGCTGTCCACCTTAGAAAAATTCTCTAACTCCTAGTTATTCCTCCTTCGTGTCAGCTCCTTCCCTGGGCTACCCTCCTTCCCCTATTTCCATGCCCAATTGATGTGTACCAGTGGGGCAGTATTTCCTCTCAGGGCCTCCAGCTGGGTCTACCTCGTACCTATTTTGAACCCCTGCACCTTGTCCACGGATAGTTAATCAGAACATGCTGGCCCTGCCCTAAGATAAGACAGTCATCCAACCAACTTACTGGGAAGAACGTGTTCTCATAATAATAGGAAGTCTGAACTTTGAGATCGATGCAGTTTATATATGTATGACTCTATACGCCACTTTACCCTGTAAAAAGCAGGCATATGTCTATTTCCCTACCTTTGAGTCACTAACTGGGTTTGAAAGGATATTGTACTAATTAGAATAATTAGTTCCATTGGCTAAAATTTTAGGAAAATACAAGATTTTGCATTTTGAGGTATAATAATGACTAATGACACTTACCATAACCTAGGCACTGTATTAAGTGCTTCATATAAGCTGACTCACTTAATCCTCACAACTACCCAGTGAAGAAGGCACTGTTATTATCCCCACTTCACAAATGAGAAAATTAAAGCACAGAGACGTTAAGTAACTTAACAAAGGTCACACAACTAGTAGAACTGGGTGTTGAACCCAAGCAATCCTAGAAGACCACTAAACGATACTGCCTCTGGGAAACTTAAGACAGGTCAGATAGGGCTCTTTAAATCCTCCTTCAAAATGGACTTTGTAGTCCTTAAAATAAAGTTCAGATTGATTATGCTCAGTGAATCAAGCAACTCCTAGTACATTTGGCTCCATCTTCACAATACATTTGCTAATGTAAACAGGAAAGCAGCCAATTACTAGTAAAGTGTGTTTTGTATTTATTAAACAATACTATGAAATTCTGAAGAAAACCCTTATTGTAAATCAGACTTGAGGTTTTTTGTTGGTGTTCAGAAACTGGTCCAGCTGTTCCTCCAGCTGCCTGGTAATGTGACAGAAACAAAATCAGTGAATCAGTTCAAATTTTGAAAAGGGCAATGCATTTCCTTTTGTCTTCATAAGACACCTACATTTAAATTACAATGCAAATGCAACCAGGCACTGTGTGAGCAAATTTACATAATTGGTGTCAGGGGTCTAAAGCAGAAGAAAAAGGGGGCTAGAAATTGATGGAACTGATAGAGCTGATTATTCTATCCATCTTAGCATCTTTTCAGCCCCTTTTATAATGGAGACATTAAATTACTGTGCACACCTCCTTGAAGTCTAGCTATATTATTAGGACTTAATTAGGTTAGAGAAAGGAACTGCAACCATAAGGTTTTGCATGTTTGGATCTTTGCCTTTTTGTTTAGAACATGTGTGGTAATACATGTGCCCATTGCTACAAAGCTGTGATGCCATTCAGCATTTCTTTGTGACCCATTTGCTCACAAATCCTGCCACATCTATTGTACTAAATAGCCAGTTCATCCACCGGAAGGCTAATCTGGGTAATTCAAGCAAAATTTTAAGAAGGTGAACATCTGCAGTAAATGTGGCCCATGTCCTTCATAGATTTGTAGCTATTCCATGTGGAGAAAAACACTGTCTTAATCAGGGATAATTGCTTGCAAGGAACAGAACTCCATTCAACCGAGCTCAAGCACAAGTGAGTGGTACTTATTGAAAAGATACAGGAGTATCTTTTGGAACCAAAACCAGCAGCACAGCCAGTTCTTGACATAGGATTCATGTGCCAAGGGACTTGACATGGAACTTGAAAGTCTGGAACTAAAGGTATTCTCTTCTTCTTTTCTAGGCTCAATAATATCTTCTTTTTCTCGGAAGATTGGCTTTCTATGTTTCAATATCCCCTTGGTAGAAAATGGCAGTCTGGCCCTAGCTCTTCATCACCTTCCAGCTCCAGTGCCCAAGACAAATTAACTAGAAACTCTGCATCTCTATTCCAAATATCCAGGAGAGAGAATGTGATTAGTCCAGCTTTTGTCACGTTCCTACCTCTTGTCCAGTGAGCTGTGGCTAAGGGAGCAACATCATATGGACACTGGGCTACTCTCCCTCTTTGGTAAGTGGAGTCAGGAGACATTTTGAAAAGGATTCATTAGAACACATTGATGCCGTTTTTTGGAATTGGATGATGATGAACTACAGATGTGTTAGCATTCAAACCTTCTTGGATCCATATTTTATTCATCTCTGCATCTCAAATCCACCCTTGTCTCTACTGATGACCTTTAAACACTTGATTTTCTCATTTCTGCATCTGCCAAAATCATCAACCAAGTGTTGACAAGCTAGTTGTGAGCATTTGTCAACTTGTACATCTGACACTGACTCTCTCCTTCTCATGAAGAATTTCCTAGAAATTTTATTTTCATGCCTCAAGAAATTTCACAAGTAATGCCTGCAAATATCTCCACACTTGCCCTCATGATAGGTGCTCAGTGACCAAATATAACATCTGGAAAGACAATCTACACCTTTTAGTTAGAACCTCCAAATAAATGAGACCAACGTAAATGCCATCTACTGTGAAAATGTATAAAAGGAGACTATAAACTGATATCCTTGTTAATTAACACATTATAATTTTGACCTCCTAGCTGGAAATGTAGTCACTTCATTAAAATACAGCCATATCATTGTCAATTCCAAGTGACATTTCAGGAAAGAATAAGTGATGATCCATCTAATGACTGAATTCAGCCATAATAATTTTATGCCACTGTCATTTAGCCCAGACCGAGGCCCCTTTCCATTCTAAGGAGAAAGTGCTTGATCTTCTTAGTTTTTAAATTACTTTATTTAATTTTTAATTTTCACAATCTATGTGAAAGTCTCCCTCCCTCTGGCATCTAGAGTTTCCTTAGATACAGAGGATAAAGAATATCCCATGCTGAACAGCTTTTTAAACTCAGTCAGTAAGAACTTAGAAGTTTAGCAGCTGAAGATAGAGATGATTTCCAAATTGCATTTGTGCAGAAAATGCTGACTGTGGGTACTAGCCCAGGAATAACTATGACCAATTTTTTTCCCCTTCTTATGTTTTCCAAATGAGTCATAAAGGACCCTCTGCATTCAAATAGTGTGTCATGAGATGGAAAAGATAAAATACAGAAATTGGACATTGCTGTCTCCTCTTAATGAATCCAGCTTTTTGTTACCTGGTGTGAGGCCAGAAAAGCCCATGTAAAATAGGAGTGAGTTGTACTCTATGTCAGCTTCTTCCAATGCACTGTGCTACTTCTCGGCTGTCTGTGTAGCCCCTCTCCTGGGGGAAGCAACTTTGTCTTTGAGAATGTCTGGTCCAGTGGTTCTGAACCCTGTGTGTAAATTAGAATTATCTGGCAGCTTTTTAATAAATAAACAAACAAACAAACAAATAAGAATGTGTAGATTCCACCAATTAAATTAGAATCTCAGAGAAACAGATTTGGAAATCGGTATTTTTAAAAAGCTCTCCAGGAGATTTAAATGGGCCACCAGAGTTCAGAACGCCTGGATTAGTTTTTATGAAGATAATCTGACCATTACTTTTTGCCTACAGACCAATGTTGCTCAGCTTTTATTTCTTTATCACCTCTTAATGAACCATTTTAGATTTTTTTTTCTAGTTGCCCCTCCATGAAAATTTGATACCACAGATATATTGTATACCTATTATGTACTATATGTATGCAAGGTCTGACAATTAGGTTCGTGAACTTGCTGCAACAATGTTGCTAACCTTTTTTATGAATTTGTACCAACTGGACAAATAGTTAATCGAGTTTACTATTTGGAAGTGTTGAAAAGGCTGCGTGAAAAAGTTAGACAAAAACTACCTGAACTTTTCACCAATTCATGGTTCTTGTATCACGACAATGCACCAGCTCACATGGCACTGTCTGTGAGGGAGTTTTTAGCCAGTAAACAGATAACTGTATTGGAACACCCTCCCTACTCGGCTGATCTGGTCCCAAATGACTTCTTTCTTCACCCCAAGATAAAGGAAATATTGAAAGAAAGACCTTTTGATGACATTCAGGACATCAAGGGTAATACAACGACAGCTTTGATGGCCATTCCAGAAAAAGAGTTCCAAAACTGCTTTGAAGGATGGACTAGGCACTGGCATTGGTGCATAGCTTCCCAAGGGGAGTACTTCAAAGGTGACCACAGTGATATTCCGCAATGAGGGATGTAGCACTTTTTCTAGGATGAGTTCACGAACTTAATTTTCACAACTTCGTAGCTGTGCTTTATACATAGAAAAAGTAAGGCTCTTTTGCCCTGCAAGAACCAATTTTTGCCCTTTTGGAGGGAATATTATTCCCATTGAGAATGCATGTTGTAGACTGAACACATCAATCCACCTGGATGGGCTAGGTTGTGCTGCAATGACACACAACCCAGAATCTCAGCGTCTTAAAACAACAAAACTTACATTTCGCTTGCACAGCATGGGCATTAGAGGTGAGCAAAGAAGCCTTACTCTGCATCATGTTCTTTACTCTGGCACCCCGACTGCCAGAGCAACTTCTATCTGAATACGACTGGTAATCATAGCAGAGGAAAAAGAAAACATGAAAAAGTGTTCTCTGGCTCTTGAGAGTTATGCCAGAGGAATCCCCAAAGCTTCCACTCACATTTAAAGGGCCAGAGCAAGTCCCATGGTGACATGTGAGCTTAACGGGACAGGTAAGTGTCGGGACAGGTAAGTGTGATCCTCACACAAAAAGGGAAACTAGATATTGATGAACAATCTACCAAGCAGGCAGTCTTCTCAGACATTAAGAAAGAGACATACATACTCCCTATTGATTGCCAAGAGCCTCTTTCACTGTGTCCCTGGCACCAGGGCAAGGGAGGGCATGACATGGGACAGTGCTATTCCCTCTTTGGTTTTTAGGCCTATCTGTTACTTGAATTAAGGTGAAAGTAAGAGAACTCAGTGGGCTTTTTGTTGGTTCTATTAACCGTGTAGTAATGAGCATGGCATTCCACTTGCGTTATTAACAAGAATACTGTTAGTGGATTCCCCTACAGTAATAGTCTCTTGGAGCACATCAGGTTTTCCTCATTGGCTTTTTTATTAATTAATTTATTTATTTGTTAATTTATTTATTTTATTGGGGAACAGTGTATTTTTCCAGGACCCATCAGCTCCAAGTCAAGTCGTTGTTTTTCACTCTAGTTGTGGAGGGCGCAGCTCACTTGTCCATGTGGGAATTGAACTGGCGACGTTGGTGCTCTGAGCACTGCGCTCTAACCAACTGAGCCAACCTGCCGCCCTCTCGTTGGCTTTTGATCAGGTTTCATATTTCCAGTTGGAGGTTTGAGAGTACTCATTAACTACATTATATAGGCTATGAAAACTTATTTTAGCTTCAAACCCAGAAAATATAAGTCAGCATCCTGTTTTATTGTTTATCAATAAAATTATGCCAGGACTGCATAAGATTTTCAAGACTTGTGAAGGAAATGGTCAGGATTACCCGTGGCAAACCACGATGATCAGACACATTGCCAAGTGCTCTAATCTAGCATGAAGTTTGAATACAGTGAACCAAAAAAAAAAAGAGTGTAACTTCATAGGTAAAATCAGGCACATCGTTAAGACATAGCCAGGGGGCACTAAAAAAATTGATGCTTGGGGAAAGTAAGGCTTTTAACTTTGACTGCCATTAGGACTCAAAGTAATAACATGATGTCTCTCTTGTTTCTTGTTGCAATTAGGCATAGCAACTCCCACTGGTTAGCAAACACTTTTGGTCTAAGAGCTTGGCAGGTGTTAGCCTTTGATTAAAAAGATAAAGATGGCTGGATGGACGGTTGACTCAGTTGGTTAAATCATGGTGCTAATAAAACCAAGATTGACGGTTCGATCCTCGCATGGGCCACTGTGAGCTGTGCCCTCCTTAAAAAAAGAAAAAGAAGATTCTTGGTTCTTGCTCTGTGTTCTATGTTGGAGAATAAACCCTTTATTCCAAAGGACCCCAAACAGATCACTGTAGGTCGGTACTTACTAGAGTTTTATCTTACAAATTCCATAGCGTACTTCCCACACTCCTCTCTCTTTAGTTTGTCTGGATTCACCTTGAGGCAGAGCTTCCTTTTTAGTGATACAGCAATCCCATAACCCTTTTCTCTCGTGGTCCATTTCTTGCTCCTGCCCCTATCCCTGCTGGGATAATCTCAAGGCTTTGAGGAGATTAAAAGAGTTTCTCTTCCTAAGATTCAATTATCTTATGACTTTCTTCAGTTCTGTCTCCTCCTAGGTCATGGAGAAGCCTATTCCTGAATGGCACAGACAAGGATCATTCTCTCAGGATCCCAAAGATGGCACCAGTGACAAACTTTTTATTCTATGGTGGTAGATACGTGATCACAGAGAAAGCCTAAAAATCATTTTTCCTCACATCATATGTCTCTAGAATTTAATGATGAAAACTGGAGCATTTGTATTCTTTATCACCTGTTCCTGGCTGGAAATTTACAAGGTTTGGGAAACCCAAACGTGATCTTTCCAACTCTTTTTGCAGAAAGGCATTATCAAAAGATCAGGCCTTTTTCTAGCCGTCTAGAGACTCCTGAAGTCATAAGGAGTACCATGAAAGCCCTTGACAGGGTCCTCAAGCTTCAGACCAGTTTGTTGTAAAGGGAAATTTTTGTGCATGACAGAGTTGGAGGCACATTTCACAAAACTGGGCCTCAGCCCTTCCAGTACCTCTGCAGAGATAGGCAATTGATAGAAGGTTTCCAGGCAGCACCTTGCCCTGTGCTTCCACTGGATGCCTCAGTCCCTCATCTCTTTTTGTTTCTCCACACAGTTGCAGCTCTGCTGGTGCAGCTCTTTGCTCACTTCTGGTTTCCCTCATGAATTCGGAATCTGGCTTTGACCTGGCCTTTCAGTACCAGGGGCTGATTCTGTCTCCGGAAGAACTTGAGTCTTCATAGCCTACCCTGGACAATCAGGAAAGGGACTGTCCCCTGGGAGATTGTTGAAGAGTAAGCAATACTGCCGCCTTGTGGAAGACAATGGTTATACTCTTTATGGTAGAAATGATTTTTTAAAAAGTAATTTTTGAAAGTGGGAATTGGAATGGAGTCAGAGATTTCCTTTTCACGTTGTATCTTTATACATTGCTTGAATTTTTGTCATTTGCATAAATGATTCTTATTTTATAATAAGTTTAGTCCATTCACAAATAAATTAAATTTCAAAGAGTAAAAAAATATTTAGGCTATTTAAAAATATCCTATTGTTTAAGTCATTTAAAGTTTGTCCTGGCTCCACCTCTAATGAGCTGTGTAAACTTAATCATTTGAATCTGTTTCTTCATTAGTAAAATGTGGGAGTTGAATTTGATAACACAAATTATAATTATTGCTCTTTTATCTTTCCATTAAAATTTTCTCAGCTTTCTACCAGATATAGCAATTAATGTATATGTAACTCACATAACAGAAAAATGGAAATTTTTAGTATTGAAAGCTAAATCAAGGTGGTCATTCTAACCCAGTGGTGCTCAAACCTAGCTGCACATTGGAATCCATCTAGCATGCTTTAAAAATTCCAATACATGGGCCCCACTCCAGACCCCTTGTTTTAGAATCTCTGAGGGTGGGGGTCTCAGCAGTAGGCATCTTTTAAAGACTTCTCAAATGATTCCAATGTGCAGCTAAGATTGAGAAGTACTGCTAGTTAGTGTTGCAGGACCTAAAAAAATATTTATAGAAATTCTACTACCAACTCACTGTAACTTGGATAAATGAACTGTCTTCTTTTCAAATGCAAATATATATCCATAAAGATCAAATTTACTAAATGTTTTTATTCAAATTAGCTTAGTAACAATACTTTCTTCCTAACTTCTAGCTAAGGTGAGCCCCACGAAGAGATTGACAGTTTAAATAAGGTTAGGGGAAAAGGTAACTCATTTTAGAGTATATCATGAAATACTTTGGGAGAGATTAGGTCTGAATAGGCTGCAGAAAGGGAAGCAATGAGCAACCAGAAATCATCATGAAGACACCACAAATGTGACTGTGGAAAAGGATGAACCAGGGAGTAGCCGGGGAATGGAAAGGAGTGGATGAGTGAACCAAAGACTAGTTGCAACTACTTAAAAACTTGTCAAGGTCAAAGGGTACAAAATTCCAGTTATGAGATGAACAAGTACTGGGGATGTAATGTACAGCGTGGTGGCTATAGTTAACAATACTGTATTATATACTTAAAAGTTGCTAAGAGAGTTGATCTTAAATGTTCTCACCACAGAAAAGAAATGGTAATTATGTGATGGCATTGTTAACTAAAGCTATGGTGATAATCGTTTTGCAATATATAAGCGAATCAAATCAACAGATTGTACACCTTAAACTGACAGTGTTATATGTCAATTATATTTCAATAAAGCTAGAAAAAAATTTTGTCTAAAAATGTCTCTTAATCCAGGCCATAATGTAATCATCCTAATATCAAATCTTTCGGGTTGAGTACAGAAGGAGACTAGATATACAAAGCATATTAGTATGATTTCTATATATTATTTCATTGATTAAATATTTTATGTACTTAGAGTAGTCCTTCTTTAATCCTGGGGGATACATTCCAATCCCCTGAATGGATGCCTGGAACCATGAATAGTAGCAAACCCTATGCACACTGTTTTTTCCTATACACACATACCCTTTACAGCTTCTCTTTGGCATATCCAAATTGCCAGCATCACTACTTTTGCACTTTGGAGCCATTATTAAGTAAAATAAGGGTTACTTGAACACAAGCACTGTGATATCGTGACAAGTACTAAGTGACTAATGAGCAAGGAGTGTATACAGCCTGTAGACACTGGACAAAGGAATGATTCATATCCCAGGCAGGATGGAGTGGGACAGCATGAGATTTCATCAGGCTAGTCAGAACAGCAGTAATTTAAAATGTATAAATTGTTTATTTCTGGAACTTTCCATTTAATATTTTCAGTCCATCAGGGACCGCAGGTAACTAAAACTGCAGAAAGTGAAACCTCAAATAAGGGAGAACTGCTGTATTTGTTTTTTTCTATAACTCGTATTTTATTTAATCCTTACAATCCATAAAGTATGTATTATCTCCATTTTACAGATAAGGACACTGGGTTTGAAGAAAGTGGAATCAACTTATTCTGCTTTGTCACAATGAAAAGAAACCTAATCAAAAGGGAATTACATTTTAATGTATGTATTTGGTACCTGAAGGAAGTCTATTTATATATTGCTATATATATCTAATATATAGGCATATATTTTACACCTGTCTTTCATTTAAATTAAGGTAAAAGTAAGATAACTCTAGGCATTTTTTTTTATATTTTTTCATGGTTCTACTAATATACAAAAGGTTTGATATTTTTTCATAATTCTACTATAATAATATAAATCTACTACATATAGATTTATATATATATATATATATCTACATATATCTCTATATATCTTATAGGTATATATCTAATAGGTATATATAAGTAGATATTTCCCAACTTTTCTGAATAATTATGCCTTAGTATCATAATTATGGTTGCTATCTTCTGATATCTGCTCATCTGATCTTTTCTTTTTAAAATATATTTTAAATATTTTCTAATATGTTATATTTATGTTCATTTCAAGGTGAAAATGTGACAAAAAGATCATCTTTGATTCATCTTCTTCTTGAATCACACCTATGCATACCCACACACACTTCCAATTTGATGGTAAATGGTTATCTTGAATTTTTTTTTTTTTAATTACTAAGCACAAAAAATGGTCTGCCATGAGATTACCAAATATCACACCTGGACTGATTTTCCAACCTCACAAAAGATTACAAGCTGTTGTTTTTATGCAGTAAGCTTAAGGGAGAGATTTTATTTGCATATTTGGAAACATTAGCAACCAAAGCAGGAGCCAGCTAATGAGAAACTATGAGCTTCCTTTTTCGAAGCTGAAAGGAATGTCATTTCCACCAACACTTAACAAGTGATATTTACAGGGAAGTTTCGCATAAAATGAGGCTGGCAGTAGTTTCAGCTACAGCGTTTTCTTCCTGATACAGAATCTTTAGGAGTTGCCTGAGAAGGAATGGTTTGCTCTGGACTCTTTGGAACCTGGACTCACAGACCTGAGGAGGTTACCTGCAGAAGAATGCCCAGTTGTTTGAAATGCCTTCCTGACACTTCCTTTTAGTGTTTTGGAGTTTTCGTATGATGAATCAATTAATTTACTTCAGTTCAAGGAACATTTATTAACTATCGTGAGAACAAGCTCTGTACTCAACCTTGTAGGGGATGAAGAGATCTAAGGATCTGTCACATTGTCTCTTGCCTGTATTATTACAGAGAACAAACAAAACCAGTCCTCCCACACACACACACACAAAAATAGCCTTCCTACATCTACTTTTGTGTCTCCAATCTAGTCTTCATCTTGTAGATAATGGGCACTTTAAAAATCATAATTCTGACCTCCTCATTCTCCTTATTAAAACCTTCCTACTGCCCCCAGGATAAAACAATAAATTCTTAGTACTGCATGATCCAGCCCCTTCCTGCTTCTGTACCCTCACATTGTGCCACACGCCTCCTCATTCATTAAATCTCCACAATCATGACTTTTTTCAAAACTTAGAACACATCGTTATTTCTGAAGTCTTAGATTTCTCAGATACTCTTCCCGGCCTCTTTTTCAATTCCCTTACCACTTTCAAGTAGCTACTTCCTACTCTCCTTTAGAATTCAGTTTAAACGTTACTTTTTCCAGGAAGAATTCTCTTATTCCCCAGACTAAACTATGTCCCCCATTATATGCTCCTGTTAAAACCTGCATTTCTCCATCATTCTATTCAGCACACTTGTAATTATTTGTTAATGTCTGGCTTTCCTGATAGACTAGAAGCTTCATGAAGTCATTCAAGACAGTGGCTAGCTCCATTCATTACTGAATGAATAAAATTAATGGAAAATTTGGTCTCTGCCTTCAGAAGCCCACAGTCTAGTAGAGCAAACACACACACATCACTCTTAAGTACAAGATAAACCAAGTGTAGTAGTGACACAACCTGCAATGAAAGTAATAGGAAAATAAGGGAGAGGGACCTAACTCTCAATAAGGAGATGTAAAAGAGCACTACTTGAGCTGAGCCATGAAGGACGGGAAGAACTCCAACAGGAAGGACGATGGGAAAGGATTGCACAGGAAGTAGCAGCATAAGCAAAGGCATGGAGAGAAGAGACTACAGGTGGATTTGGCAAAGGCAAGTTCTCCAGTGTGATTGGGTGTAGACTGGCAGGGTGCGGTTCAGGACAACCCTGGAAAGGTAGGCTGACATTATCAAATTGAATATTACACTGAGTAGTTTGTACGTTATTCTGCAGACAGTAGGATCAGATCTGGTTTTAAAAAGGAAGTTCTGCATTGTATAGGATTAAATAAAAGAGAAGAAAAGAAGCGGAAGAGCAATTATTCAGGCATTGTTTAGAAGAGATCTGTTTACAGATACCAGTCTCTCCACACTCTAAATATGTCTGTAAACATTTAAAACACACAAATGATAAATCCTCTGTCCTACTGCACACCAGTCTTTCCAGAAGAATGCAGGTTATCCTATGGATATGGCAGATGCTGATTCCAGCAGAAGAAAGGATCCAATCAGCTAAATTTATGCAGAGAGGGGCAAGTTCCAAAGTTTGAGTGGTTTTCTTTTTGAAACAGGTTTTTATTGTTTTTCTTTAGCTTTAGTGAGGTACAATTGACAAATAAAATTGTAAGATATTTAAGGTGTGCATTGCGATGATTTAATATATGTATACATTGTGACAGAATTACCCCATCTAGTTAATTAACACATTCGTCACTTCCAAAACATATTGGGGTGTTTTTTTTTCATTATTATTATTATTTTTTTTGGTGAAACGTCTAAGTTTTACTCTCTTAGCAAATTTCAATTATACAATACAGTATTATCAACGATAGTCACCATGTTCTACATTATATCTTCAGACTTTATTTTTTGTAACCTTTACCAACCTCTCCCTATTTCCCCCACCCCGCAGCCCCTGGTAACCACTTTTCTACTGTCTATTTCTATGAATTTGACTTTTTGTTTAAGATTCCACATATAAGTAACACCGTGTAGTATTTGAAAGAGATTTTTGTCAGAGCTAAATAACACTGTCTCCAATAACACATTACTGATCAATTCACTTAAAGAGCAAAATGCCTCAATTATATAAAGAAAAGAGGTTGATCTGGCTTTTGAGAAGAAAAATAATAGTAGAGTCAAATTATTAAA